>NW_024609835.1:124449384-124566884 GCF_016920785.2 Ixodes scapularis
AGAGATCAGTGCTTTAGACCATAGAGTTATTATAATGTACGCTAGAGGTTGAAGTGGCGCTAGTGTGTTCACGCAAATTGAAGCAGACAGCAACCAGTCGAAAATTCACTTCCGGTAATGCGTTTCTATGGGAAATATTGAGTACATTTTCTCCCTGCGCACGACCATAAAAGCAAATATCACAAATATTTCGTACGTACTAGGTAGCTTGGAACATTTCTCAGTCAGGCAGACAAAATAACTGGTCAGTTACGGCGTTCTTCTTTCAAATTCATCACTTTAAAAACGGTGCTAAAACGGCTTCGTACGTGTATTTATGTGCACTGTCAGACACCCTTAAAGTTCGTTCACACTCCTGCGACCGAGTAAAGGCCCGTTCACACTCTTGCAACCGAGTGCGACCGAGAGAGACCAAACCGGTTTTCAAGCCTCTTGCGATCTCTTAGGACCAGCTCCGCTCAGTGCATCCGGTCCCAAGAAGTCTTTCTCGGTCGTACTCGGTTGCAAGAGTGTGAACGCGCCTTAAGATCGAGAGAGACCAGACCGGTTTTTAGGCCTTTTGAGACTTTTAGGACCCGATGCGATGCAGCGGAGCTGGTCGTAAGAGATCGCAAGAGGCTTAAAAAACGGTCTGGTCTCTCTCGGTCTAACTCGGCCGCAAGAGTGTGAACGGGCCTTTAGCGCGAACACGACTTCGGCGCTTTTCAGCATGAGAGATATACGTGCCAAACGAACGAAGGACATCTGGAAATTAAAGAAGACTGTAAGAACTACGCAGTAACACTGCATCAGTAAATACCCGCGCATGTACTATCAATGTAAATTGTAGCCCACGTAATATATTCCGATTTTAAATAAGTAAGTACCGCTTTATCCTTTCTGCTCTGTGCGAACTTCTACGTTCAAAATATCACCAGCACGATCGAAATATTTGAGAACAAGTGCCCGATAAAAGCTACCCTGCAGAGAAATCAATACAAAGAGACACCTTTCATAGCCCAAGTGCTTTATTTTTTACGTTTTGAATGTTTTTGTCCGCTCATGCACGACGGGGTTATTTTCATATAGTGACAGGACTGGCATATTAGCAATATATAAGCGTCACCGGAAAGCTGGCGAACCTTGAACACACTTTATATTCCTTTCGATTGTAATTTTGCTTTAAATCGCCGCTTATTTTTACATACGAGCTGCGGAACACACGTTTGGGGTTGAAATATAGCGGAGTTAAACATCGTTCACTAATGAAGAAAAATGCGCTAACTAAAGTAATTACACTTTTACAATGCTAATCAATGTACATACTATTCGGTACAACCCAAATAACCAAAGTATTTTGTGTCTATTTCCGGCGAAGAGACGAAATGCACTCGTGTTTTCCCGTAGGAATAGCACCGCAAAAGTAGACTGGATGCTGTCTGCTTCAATTTGCGTCACGGAAGTCTCATAGACACTAGCGCCATTTGAACTCTAGCGTACATTATTATAACTCTATGCTCTAGACCAACGGTACTTTAGGTTGACACGGCGCATAGTTTCTTCAAATTCGCACACTGCTTAATTACTTTTTAAATAATAAATAAACAATTATTTACAAATTAATAGCACGACTTTTCAGACTGATCGTGATCTTTCTTGAGTGAATAGATAGATAAAACGATAGAGGTTGCAGCTTTTTTTAACAGGCAGCAGCTTGCAGCACCTACCCTTGGAATTTTGCGGCCCTTTTTGTTTGGTCTACTAATTTCTTTTCCCCTAAAACCGATGCAATTATCATCGGGCATGAAAAATATTCACCAATCGGATGATTATGAATATTTTTGTAGCTACTTACTTTGAATCGAGTCAACGCGCTGGTCGCGTCATTGTGCCAACTTCCAAATTTATTGTCTTCTTCGAATACTATCGTACAGGGACATCCTGCGGCTTCATAAAGCATCTTCTGAAATGCCTATAACGTTTTTCCTGCTCTACAAGTAGACAAAGCAATCAAAACTCACCGTTTAATCGGTCGTAACTCTAAGTTTTCTTCGACGAGGCCGTCACCGCTTCAGAGACGCGGAAGCGGTCCTTGGAGAGTAGGGAGGTAGCCTCGTTACCGGCGCCTCCACATCGCTCCGAATCTGTTTTCAAGTTTTTCGCGGACGGAGACATTCACGAAATATGCACGGGTGGTCAGGACTCCTAAATCCTGGGTCCAAAATCTTGTTTTGCCAAGGCTTCTTTCCAAAATAGCTACTGATGATTCATCCACTTCATCGAAGGCTTGCGGCAGCCATAGTTGCAGAGGGGACTAAGTATTTATTAAGAAAGCAACTCCAGTGGGAGCAACGAAATATCCGAAAGACGACCCTCTCGAGTCACAACTTCTGAACAGGGGCGCTAGGGTCGTGGGGATGAACCAGACTTGTGCTCGTTACTTGAAAAATGTAATAGATTACAATTACAAATTACCGAGCCTAAAATTTAATAGATTACCGTTACAAATTACTTTTGCTGAAAAGTAACGGATTACTTTACTCATTATGTTACAAATTCCTTTCACTTTACTTTTTCCGCACACCTAATCCAGAAAACCATAAAAACAATGTTGATATTTTTCAAGAATATTCTGCAACACTACTTTCATTTCTCATACGCCCGTATTATGGTAGTCCTTCTAAAAGCCAAATATTGTATTTAAAAGAAAGAGTCCAGACTAGGTTTACTCTGTTTACCTGCCAGCTGACAAGGCACCGAAAGCTGAAACCACACCCGCCATCCCGCTAGCTTACGGTCTCCGAAAATGATCCCTGGAATTGTGCAGACAAAGCTAGCGTTACGCATGCTCAGTAGCAGCGTCTATCTCCGCTACTAGATTCCGAGCTAAAGAAGCGATCTACGAAAGCTCCCTTTTGACTCGGGTGTTTCGCCTGTTATTCACAAGAAAAGAAAAAGTTGGTTCTAACGTTACAATGTGTAGCCAATGCAGAATGCAGGTGTCCCAGCTTACCTTGATGTGTTTCCGTAGATTATAGTTTGTTGTTCTTGCTGATGACAATGTGTGTTTTTTTTTTTTTTGGCAATCGAAGTATGCACTGAATCTCTAGGTTTCCGTTCTCCTTAATGCCCTGAATGTTGAACATTTCTTTAAGAGATGGCCATGGAGACGACCATGGAGACCGAAAACTCGACCAGTCAGAGAAAAAGTTGCGGTTACGGGTTACTGATCTTTCATCGGTTCTAACTTTCATACCAATATTCGTGGAGGCCAGGGGAGGGGGACATATGGAGCGATGGAAGTGGTGGCCATCGCTCTCACAAGACTATAGAGAATCACACCACTTTCACGCGTTCTCTCTCTCTCTCTCTCTCTCAGCACACCTTAGATGGCTTAACACCCCCCCCCCCCCATACCTCTTTACGTTGGAAGTTGACTCTAAAGTGAGGAGTGGACTTGACCACCATGCTCAGACAAGTAAACCAAAAGAAGTTTCGTCGTACCTTCGAAGTCGATGATCTTAGCCTCGCGCCTGGCGCTTCCAAGCCGTGCCACAAGAGCCTGCTAGAATAAAGTAGCGCAGGTCAAAAACAAAGAGGTTTTGACGCTCTTGCACGAGGGGGGGGGGGGGGGGGGGGCGTATTTTGTTACGCGAGTTGTGAACCCGCGAATCGAGGGGTTAACAACCCGTGTTTGATTGTTTTGCAGGTGGCTGGAGATGTCGAAGAAGTTGGAAAGGGTGGAACGGTGTAAATGACAAAAACAAATGAGCACGAAGAGCTTTCTCCTGCCTAAGAGAAGGAGAAAAACACGATGGAAGGTGACGGAGAGCCTACTTGATTTTTAATACTTACTTAATTTTACTTAATTTACTTACTTACTTAATTTTTGTCTTACTTTTGTGTCTTACTTAATTTTTGTCTTTCATACATTTGTAGATGCCTTGCCCATTTTTTTTTTTTTTTAGGTTTTCGTGACCAGACATACAAAAAATCGTGTTTTCTTTTCGGTTATTTTCCCTTTCTGATGTTTTATATTTTGTTGAACTTGGTCTATTTATGCGGCTAAATGTTCAGCTCGTATTGCTCCAGTTACTTACTGTATTATGCTCATATTGAAAGCAGTCTGTGAAAGCAGGGGGCTCCCGCAGAGTGCCCCCTGCGGGTCTGCTTTCACAGACCCGCAGGGGGCACCTGTGAAAGCAGGTGTTTGGAGAGTGGCGTCTCCACGGACCCCGAGCCATGCGGGTTCGCCCGCCCACATCTGGCTGTGCGTGGCTTTCCCGTGTCTGGGGAAAGAGCATCCTGGTGGTTGAGCCGAGCCCGGGGTAGGTTTGGACCCTTCGGGGCCCCCCGGGCGAGGCAATACACTATTTCGGCCCCTGCTTCCCATAGACGGGAGCCCTGGTAAGGCCCGGCCAGGATGATTCAGTCTAGTCGCCACTCCTTCTACTATCCCCTCCCTTCTTTCACCTTTGTCTTCTCCTTCTTTTCACTCTTCTCATTTCTCTTCTTTCCTTTTCAACTTCTATGGCGGCAAGGGCTAACCTTGGGTGGCAATAGATTCTCTTGTCTTGAACCACACTTGGGTATAGCGCCTTGGTAGTACTGGCAGAGCAACATACTCAGACAAGCCCTGACTGTTATGAGGTGCTGCCTGCCCCCTTGTTGGGCTCCGTGGCGGGCGGTACGCCACGGGTGCTGAATTTTCTCTGCCTTCTATGGCGTCCTCTACCAAAACCTCTTCAGGACAAGCGTCCAAGCGGCCTTATCCTGAACTAACCAAAGTAAAAGATGTTGAACCTGCAACCTTCACAAGATTCTTTGTTATTCATTCTGAAGATGAACAGCGCCCCGTGGGAAAAATGTCTCCTTTCGTTGTGGCAAAAGTTCTTGAGAATTTGATTGGGTATAATTACAAAGCAAAGAAGATGCACTCCGGTGATCTCCTCGTCGAAGTGAACACTAAAGATCAAAGCATGGCGCTCCAGAAACTGTCCCGCATCGTAGATGTCCGAGTAGCAGCTGCCCCACACCGCACACTGAATACCATTCGAGGGGTGCTCTCCGAGGACGACCTCCTACACTCTAGTGAAGAGGAAATTCTCGAAGGCCTCCGACCATCGGGTGTCGTTGCTGTAAAGCGGATCATTTTCAAACAAGATGGTGTGGAAACTCCAAGCAAACATGTTATTCTCACTTTCGAAAGACACACTCTCCCAGCATTCGTGAAGGCGGGATACCTCCACTGCCGTGTCCGACCGTACGTACCGATTCCACTGCGGTGTTTTCGGTGCCAGCGGTTCGGTCATGGCTCTCGGAGCTGTCGAGGCGAGGACATCTGCGCAAAGTGTGGAAGCACTGATCACGTTGCTGATATCTGCGGGAGTGAAGTGAAGTGTGCTAACTGCAATGGTACACATCCCGCCTACGCGCGCGCATGCCCCATATGGAAACAGGAGAAAGATCCTCTCGTTGAAAGCTAAGGACAACAATTCTTACCCCGAGGCCAAGAAGCGCTATGCTTTCTTGGCAAAGGGGGGCTTCCTTGAGGTGGTGCGTAGGGGGCTTGCACCACCTTCCGAGCCTCGACCCTTCCAGGTTCCGTCTGAGAACCGGGGGGCCGTCGCTCAGCCCCCACCTACCAAGAAACCAGAGGTGGCGGCATGCCCTCCACTTCAGGGAGGTGGCACTGGTGCCCCACCCACTCAGAGGGACAGGCTGTCAAACGACATGCCTGTCCTGATTACTCGGTCTCCTCCTAGGAGGAAGGAGCGAGCCCCTCACCCCAAGCCTCCCGAGGAGCCGTCCACATCTAAGGAGCAGCAGGCCCTTCCTACTGGCTCCACCGACTCACCTGAAGAGGAGCGGATGGATGTGAGTGAGTCTTGTCCCATCCGTTTGGCTCCTCCTGATGACTCAAAACTAAAGAAGTCATCCCAGAAGAAACCGATACCACGGGTAACTCCGCCTAAGCCGCCTGAGGGCGTCTAGGCAGGAACCTCTTTTAAAATTTCCACCATAAATAGTTATAGTTTCATGCAGTGGAACTGCCGAGGACTGCTTCACAACATTAACGATGTGCACTTTTTTCTTGATGAGCTGCGAACTCTAGCAGTCGCTCTGCAGGAGACTCATCTCAATAGCACTCATATGAACATGTTTCGTCGTCACCATGTTTTTCGAAAAGACAGTACATCATCTCATTCTTCGGGTGGAGTGGCTATTGTGGTACGAGGCGATATTGCATGCACGGCAGTTCCTCTTCGCTCACCCCTGAAGGCTGTTGCAGTGCGTATTCTTGCAGATCGTCTCATTACTCTTGTCTCCCTTTACCTTCCTCCAGATGTTCCGATTGACTTTTACGATTTGCAGGACCTGCTGAACCAGCTGCCGAAGCCCTTTTTAATCTTAGGGGATTTTAATGCACACAACCCCTTATAAGGAAGTGCTCGGTTGGACAATCGTGGAAAGGTCATTAAACGTTTTTTACTTTCATCTTCACTATGCCTTTTAAACAGCAAACAACCAACATTTTATAGTGCGAGCCATAACACTTTTACATGTATAGACTTGTCTATATCATCAGCTACATTATTTCTTTGTTTTTCATGAAAGGTTTTAGATGATCCTCTTGGCAGTGATCCCTTTCCCATCGTTTTACAAAGTCATATTCCATTACCCACTATTTTAAAGCGAATTCCCCGATGGAAACTTGATGAGGCTGACTGGGGACTGTTTCAACTGGAAGCCACACTTGACCCGTTAATGCTTGAGAGTATGACACCAGAGGAGGCTACTTTATATGTTACCGAGCAAATCATAAATGCGGCACATTACTCTATTCCCAAGACATCCACAAACCTCCCAAAACGGTGCAAGCCGTGGTGGACCCAGGAGTGCAGCACAGCCAGGCGAAACCAGAAAAATGCATGGTGCACCTTTCGAAGGTATCCAATTCCCAGAAACTTGGTGGAGTTTAGAAAAAGAAAGGCGAAGGCTCGGTGGACACGCAAGCAGGCAAAACGGACGTCCTGGAAGAAGTATGTCTCTTCCCTGAGCAGCGCTGCCTCCGCAAAAGAGGTGTGGGACCGCTACCGTAAAATTAGGGGCGACTACCGTGGCTTCATTGTTCCTCCTCTCTTCACCCCGTCTCCTGCATTGTTGAAGGATATAGGAAATGCCCTCGGCATGCACTTTCAGGGTGTGTCTTCCTCTGATAACTACAATGCTGCTTTTAAGCTGTTCAAGAGGAATGCAGAATGTCAGCGGCTGAAGTTATCAGGTGCAGATTCTGAGCCTTACAACAAACCTTTTACGGTTTGTGAGCTAAGACTGGCTCTTGACACCAAGGAACAGTCCTCACCACGTCCCGATTCTATCCACTATGAAATGCTTCGTCGACTCTCCTTGGAATCGTTTGAACAGTTGCTTAAATTCTTTAACCGCCTCTGGGAAGACTCCTACTTTCCCGTCGCATGGAAATGCGCGCATGTCATTCCCTTTCTAAAACCAGGAAAGGACCCCTCATGTCCATCGAGTTATCGCCCAATTGCACTCACTAGCTGCCTGGGTAAGACATATGAGAGACTCATTAACAGGCGACTTGTATATTTTCTTGAAACTAACAATATTTTGGATAAGTATCAGTGTGGTTTCCGACAGGGTCGGTCCACTTTGGATCACCTGGTACGCCTTGAAGCCTTAATTAGGGAAGCATTTGTAAACAGGCAGCACTGCGTTTCTGTATTTTTTTTATTTAGAGAAAGCATACGACACTACTTGGAGTCATGGCATTCTTCGGGATCTCCTTGCCTATGGAATACGAGGTCGCATGCTCCGTTGCATTAAAGCTTACTTAACGGGACGAACTTTTCTGGTTCGGTTAGGCACCACTCTGTCCGATATCTTTGTACAAGAAAATGGGGTCCCGCAGGGAGGCGTCCTTAGTGTCACACTGATTGCCGTCAAGATCAATACGATTGCTAAAGTGATACCACGTTCCATTGCATATTCGCTCTATGTCGACGACCTGCAGATCTCTTCTTCCTCTTGCAATCCTTCTAGTTGTGAGCGCCAGCTGCAGCTGGCAATAAATAAAATCAGCAAATGGGCAGATGAAAATGGATTCCGGTTTTCAGCTGAGAAAACTGTTTGCGTACCCTTCTCTCTCCGGCGTGGGATATCACTAGATCCCGGCTTAGAAGTAAACCGAACTCCTATAGCTGTTAAAGGTTAACATAAGTTCTTGGGCATTATTTTCGACAAAAAGTTATATTTTAACTCCCATTTACGGCAACTAAAACAGAAAAGCTTAAGATCCCTTAATATTCTCAAAGTTTTGTCTCATAGAACATGGAGTTCAGGCAGAAAGGTTTTGTTACACTTGTATAACTCTCTGGTGCGATCCCGTCTTGACTACGGTGCCATAGTCTATAACTCAGCGCGACCATCCTTGCTGAAAATGCTGGACCCTGTGCACAATCTTGGCTTGCGGCTTGCCACGGGCGCCTTCCGTACGTCTCCTGTACTTAGCTTGTATGTGGAATCTCACCAGATGTCCCTTGCCAAGCGACGGCAGTATTTAGGCCTGAGTTACGCTTCCCGGATTATGTCTGACCTTGACCATCCAACCTTTACTACTTTGCAGCGATCTCGGTACGCCCGTCTTTTCGAGAACAAGCCAAGGACGGTTAGACCTTTAAGTTTTCGTGTGGGAAGTGGTCAGGAATTTCTTGAACTCGACCTTAATGGGATAGAACTCCTTAAGAAGCCTCTACGTATTGCACCTTGGGAGCTGCTTCCAGTTTTTTGCGACTGGACGTTTACACGGTTCAGCAAACATAGTATTTCGCCACTTATTATTCAGCATGAATTTGTTGAGCTACAAAAGAAATACAGCAACTATGTTCACTTTTATACTGATGGATCCAAGAACTCCTCCTCCGTAGGAACTGCCGTTTACTCTGAAGAATTTACAAAGTCCGAACGACTCGAAAGCGTGGCTAGTATTTTCACCGCAGAGCTGTATGGCGTATTGATGGCTATTGAATACATTATGACAAGCAAAACTATGAAAGCTGTTCTCTTTGTGGACTCGCAGAGTGTTGTTTCAGCTCTCTGCTCACTAAAAGATACAAAAAAATAAGCTAGCCCAATTAGTGCGATTTAAAATCAATAGTTGCTTAGTTCATAGCCACGACATAAAGTTTTGCTGGATCCCCAGTCATGTTGGACTTTTGGGCAATGAAAAAGCAGACCAGTTGGCTACCTCCACAAAAAATCTCACGGTGACCTCTACTGGCCTACCCTATCAAGATGTGAAGCCCCTCATTAAAAAAGCACTCCTTCAAACGTGGCAGTCTGGATGGGACCAAGAAAGTGAAAATTAGCTCCATGTGGTAAAACCAGGTTTAGGACTGTGAGAGAGTGCATCTCATGAGAATCGCTTCATAGAAGTACTCCACTGCCGCCTTAGAATTGGACACAGCTTCTTGACACATGGGCATCTCCTTTGTGGAGGGGATGCTCCAGTCTGTGAGCACTGTGGCGAATCACTAACGGTGCTTCATATTTTATGGCTCTGTTCGGGTTTTGAGGAGAACCGACGTGCTTGCTTCCCGGAATTTTTCGCATACAATATTCCTTTCCATCCTGCACTTTTAGTGGGTGAGCATCCCATCATTCCCTTTAATCGCGTAATTTCATACTTAGAAAAGGGGGTTTTTTTACGTCGATTTTAACTTCCATATCCCTTTTTTCATCTTCTACCAATAACGAAACTTTTGTTGCAAAGCTGATTTCACAGTGAGCCTTCCAAGACTATTACTCTGAGCAACATTATTACATCTGTTTGGCGCAGTATGGCCTTCGTCACTTTTGAGCTAGTAAACCACCAATACTAACTAACTCATATTTAAAAAAAAGTAACGAGTAATTAAGGTAATCCGTTACCAATATTTTGTAACGAAATTACATTACAAATTACTTCCGAAAGCAAGTAACGTGGAAGACACAAAATTACATTAAAAAGTAACGAATTACAAGTAATATGTTACGTGTAACGGATTACTTTTCAAGTCCGGGATGAACGAATGGCGGTTGGTCCCTTTACCCACCCTTTATTTTAAAGAGTGTAGTGACGATATTTGAATGCGGCACATAGATAGGACCCGAGCATTGCGTGGGCACTCAATTTGTGCAGGTGATAATCGGTAACTCGAGAATCATTGGGGTAGTTAGTGGCTTGTGCCTATGCAATCGCTGCAATGACGACAACAGCCGAACCATAACTATGTCTTGAACTCAGCACGTATCATGTGCCTTGCCAACCCCAGCGCACGGCTATGATCAATATTGGCGGCATATATTCGGCTCCAGATCACGTGGCCGCTTGTTCTGGCTGCGAGTGAACGCTGCTCGTTTTTCTTTAACTTTTCTGCGTCTTCGATTGCGTGTGGTGAGGAACGAACGAGTGTTTCACAGGTCATTAACGCCAGGGATCCGTTCAAAGCGGTATTTGCGCAAAGTACAGAAATCGTTGCATCGCCCCTTGAAGTCAAAGCCTAGGGTGTACTAGAACACCCAACCAAAGCTACCGGCACCTGTGCACTCGCGCACCTTCAGCGCCGCTGAAAGCTGTACACACGCGCTCTTCACTTCATCAGAAAGGCCCCGCTCCTCAGAACGGTCGCTCATCCTACACACAAACAATAAATGCGTGAAAAAAAAAACAATTACAAAAAATTTTAAAGTAAACTTATCTTAGTATTTTATTAAAACGCTGAAAGTTGTGTTTCTTTTCTTCTTTTTTTAGTTTAATGAACGCCGGTCAGCAGATGCTGACAGAGAGTGTTCTAGGCGCTACCGAAATAAAGTAATGAAATACATAACTCGTTACTTACAAAATAAAGGAACGCGTTACCAACCCACGTCACCTCAAAATAAAAGCAACGCGTCAAAGTTACCCATAAAAAGTATTGCACCTTAGTTTCACGTTACTTTTTATTTATCAATTGACGGTAACAGCGTTTATTTATTTTTTTTGGCGAGAGCCTTTTTCGGCACTGGGACAAATGAATGGGAATCATCAAGCTGCATCAAAAACGCCAGTCATAGAGCCTTTTCTGTTTATGATTGATTCAGCGATGATAGACACGCGCACATAACATGACGAGCACCATGAGGGTGTCCTTTTCACGCTGTCTGATTCGTGGCATCAGCTCGTAGCGTCGGCTGCGTCGGACTTAAGATGAAACGAACCATAGAAACACGAAAACAAATATAAGTGTACTTTTAAGTCTCGGGACGAAGATGTAACGAGTAACGCAACTACGTTACATGTTACTCGAAATACGTAACTGAGGTACGTTACCCGTTACTGTTTCGAAAAAGTATCAAGTACGTTACTACGTTACAGAGCAAGTAACACGTTACGCCGTTACTTGTAACGCGTTACCGCCAACACTGCGGGTATATGATTAGAACACTTATACACCGTTTTAGCGTTTTCAAAATCACAGCCCAGCGTGTTATCTTCAGAAACCAGCACGCGCTTCTTTGTCGCTTCGGAAAGCGAGTGAAGCACCCGCCGCACACACGAACAATAAAGATCGCACCGGCCAGTAGCTTTCTGTTTACAAACTACTAAGCTATGAAGGCCGCACAGCTTAGCATGCGTTCTTCGCAGCTCACCGCGCGCGTATTCGTCCGTTCCGAAAGTGAGCAAAGCACGCGCCGTATGCGTAAGCGCTGGAAATGGCCCCACGATCAGTAACCCTTTTCTACCGACCGTGACTCGTGCATGATTTAACCACTTGTACAGGATCGCGTTTTAGTGGCGCCCTCCTACGGTTCCCCCTCGTGACGTTATTATTTTGCAAACAACAAGTTCGATGGCGTTTGTAAATAGCATGGTGGAAGCTTGAAATCATTGCGCTCTCTAAGGAACACTGCCAACACCGTCGAAATTAAAGTTCTTTCGTTCCTCTTATTTCCGTCGATGATATACCCTTTCCTGACGTCATAGTCAGCGTTCGACTAATCGTGGAAGGCCGACCATAGCGACGCTTTCGGTCGCGCACGTCGCCAATAGAGCGCAGATTAACAGCGAACGTAGTGCTGCAAATATCTAATAAAACACGTTGCCGCATATTTGTCGACACCAAACTTCATGCGACAAACAAGCAGTGAGCGCCGCCGAAGCCAATAAATAATGTCAAGGCGTTAATTGCGTGAGCAACACCATCTGCACTCAAATGACGCAATTGAAAACGCTGAAGACCCGAGTGCACTACCAACGCACAACTCCATCAGCAAATAGGGTGTTTATAAAGTACGTTTCAATGGTTAAAACGTGGTTCTAACTTTAGAGCAATTTGGAAATTAAAGCCAGTAAAGGAACAGCTGGTAGTGGCGGAGCCCGGACGAACAATTCCAAGCTTGACAATATCGGCGCGAACAGCCGTGGCCCGAGCCAACCCCGAGTGCCCGAACTGCATGCGCGGCAGAAGACAACTCACTTGTTCCCGAAAGAATCTGCACCATATATGAGGAAAACGCTACAAATAAATCGCGGGTGAATCCCCCTTAATGGTACGCTTACACTTGCGTATCCGCTAGCGAATCCTCCCAGCTTTCGCCGCTGGGGCGAAACGCTGCGCGGAAAACACGGCGGCGAGTCGTCTAGGTCCAGGACCTATTTCTGCCGCCGAACGAGGCGTTTCGCTAACCGGAAGTGACATTCTTGTACAGCGCGACGCTGCTTACGTCACGACTTCCGGGAGCAGCAGCGTCCGGGAGAGACAGCGTAGGTGGAAACTCTCGCGCCTTCTCGTCATATCTGACGGGATGTTACGAGGATAGCTGTCGCAGCCGGCGCCACGCCCGCCAATCGAAGGAAATAGATGTAAACACAATCCGCTTGTCGTCTCCGCCGCCGCGAGCGGATCCGCTCCCGCGGCAGCGGATTTCTTCTCAGGTGTTAACGTACCATAAGGCGGCGATCCCACGGCCTGAACAATAATAAAGGTGGCAGCTGTGCTAACGCTCCTCTTTGCAATGCAAATGTCGCGTCTGTGCGCGGGTTACGTTTTTTGTTCGTTTGAAAATAAATGCACAATTTATCATCAGTGACGTAGTGCAGAATATGGCATGCATTTGTTATAGCTTACCGCACAAAATAAAATAAAAAATCGCAAGTTTTGACAGTTTTAAGGACATGCCTGAACGCATTCCAAGTTTCTAGACTTGCAAGGCATCCAAGTTGCGTTCTTATTTCTTATTGAATAGATAAATGACTCATGTGATTCTGTACATACGTTTCTTTCTTAATTAGTACACCCACATTTTTTTTCATATTGATTCAAAAACTGACCCTTTTATACGATATTGAAGTGTCGTAACTCAGTTTCTCGTCATAATGCAGCAACGACATTTAAGGAAATGTTTCTGGTAAATATAGGACCTCAGCATAAAAAAAAAAAACTTTAAAAGTGCAAAGCCAGCAGTTATTTCGTAAACGTCACTTGATTATAAAATTTCAAAGAATGGACCTTTTCCGAGAAGCGTTCTGCGCACGCGCGAGCGCCCGATGCCAAGCGGTGGAAGTCGGCACGAAAAATCGAGGAAATTCGGAATGAGGCTGTAGATCGACGAGTAGAACACGTAATGGCAGCATATATATAATTGTGTTACATAAAAAAGTAAAGTGGACGGAAAGAAAAACACGACGTTTGGGTGGACGCTACGGATTTCCCTCTTTAAAGTCGCGTTGGGCACGGGACGCCGCTCAGAGAGCGAAGCAACTGGTAGCGCAGCTCCCATTATCGATTGGTAGCGCAGGTAGGTCACTTCCTCGATTTTTAGTTCGTGCAGCCACCACCTGGTGCCGTCGGTATTTGGAAAAGGTCCATTCCCTTCACGCGTTCTTGGTTTTCTCAAAAATCCTTCTAGCGTCCGATCTCATTTTTTTTTTAATTGTATGTTAGAGGGACCAGGTTGGTTCTCTGTAGGGCTGGGCTAGCTTTCTAGAAACAATGTCTCAGCTGAGACTGTGTGAAAGAAAGCACAGCCAAAGCCAGCACAAGAGCTGAGCGGGACTCAAACCGCGTCTCAAGACGCTAGTGCGCCCCAGCCTTTGCTGTGCTTTCTTTCACCCAGTCTCAGCTGAGACGCAGTTCTAGCAAGCCGGCCCTTGTTTGGTTGTATTTCAGGTTCGTTTAAAATAATTTTAAAAGATGTGACTATTTTGAAGTTCGACTTTATACACAAGAAACTGATTTCAGAGAAGAGGACATCTATTTAAACAACGATTCCTTATTTAGAGCTTTTTTGTTCTAATTAAAATCACTTTTCATGTTTAATATTTTTAAAGCGTACTAATTGTCCCAGACATCAAAAATGACTTATGCTGTAGCAGACGACGCGCACTTACACAATTTTTTGAAATGTGACTAAATTCGACGTTCAGAAGTTTAGGAAAAGTGGCGCTGATTGGGCCCCTGACGCAGAGAATTCTTGCCTCAAATATTTTCTCGCCTTTCGTCCTTGTTCTTAAAGTAAATCACAATTACTTTGGAAAAAAAAAAAACGAGAAGCGAGAAGCGCATTACAAGGGTCACTAGCAAGCTCTTTGAAACACCTAGTGCATATAAATAAGCTATTCAATGCTCCCCGTCATGTTCTGATACCACGAAAGGTAGAAATATGGAACTACCTATGATAGCGACGACGCAGAGGAATTTTTTTCCCCTACACTACAATATAAACAAGAGACATTTTTTAAGGATCCAGCTTTCTAACCGCGCCGGTTCTGTTCTGTCCGCCTTCGCGCAAGGGTTCGCTATCTTCAGTTTCAACGTTACTCTACTCGTAGACAACTCACGGAGAGTGCTATGTCCAAAGCACACTCACTGGGCCTCAGGGTAAGGCAACAAAAAGTCAGTCATCGTGGTTCAAACCTGACGCTCAGGAAAAGTGTCTAATAAACAGAACGTTAGGGCGCAAACAAGCTCCTGAAGGTTTAAGGTTCGTTAATACTTCAAGATGCAAGCCTCGTCCCCTTTACGTTTTACCCTGTTCACCCTGTACCCGTTTCGCAGGTGCACTCTCGCTCCTTGTGGGTTTTGTACAAATTGGACCACCGGATGTCTCAAGTGGAGGCGGATATTGCATACATCGGAATGTGCCTCAGGAACAAGTACGTTGACCGTGATCGCTTCAGACTCTTGGCTTCAACGCAAGTCGGCTGGTATCGCAAAAAGAAGGTGCTGAATGCTTACAGGAACTGCACCAAGGAAGAACAACGGACAGTGAATCATCTCTCCGACGATTTGTGGACTGCGCTATGTGCTGCAGTTTTTAGATGTGTGCCGCATTATAAACCCTATTTCGCTATTGAACGCGACACTTTAGCCACTGCAGCTATGGGTTTAAACAATGTTTGTGCACTTGTTTTGAATTTTTCCGAAAAATTACTAAATCTGAATTTGATTTTGAATAGAAGAGAAAGCGTGGCTGAAAGCAGTACAGCCGTAGCGTGACCAAGCGCTCTGACGGCGGTCTGTCACTTTGCTGTGGTCTGGGAGATAATGAGAAGTACATTCATGCACGCAGATAAACATGTTAGTCTACAGCTGCGGTCACACTGCTCGCACATCATACAACAGGCACTGTGTTCGCAGCAGATGCATGGCGGCAGAATTATCTGCGAACGCGCCTCAAGCGAGTACCAAGCCTAAAGTTATTAAAATGTACGCTAGAGGTTCAACTGGCTTTAGTGGCTGCGCGAGTTCCGGGACGCAAAATTGAAGCAGAGAGCAACCAATCTACTTTTGCGGCGCTCCTGTATTCATCCCTAGGGGAAACTGCGCGTGCATTTTGTCTCTTCGCCGGAAAATTACATGAATCACTTTTGTTATATCGGTCGTAGCGAGTAGTATCTACCTTTATTGTAAAACTGTAATTACTTTACTTGCAGTATTTTTTTTACCGGTGAACGATGTTAAACTTGGCTATATTTAAGGCCCAAATCTGTGTTCCATAGCATGTGTGTAGAAACGAGCGACGATTCTAAGCAAAATAACAATCGAAAGTAATATAGGGTGTGCTCAAGGTTCGCCAGCATTCCGGCGATGCTTATATAAATTGCAAATATGCCCACTCTGGCGTCGGATGAAAATAACCCCGTCGTGTATCTGCACGAGGGGTTAAAAACACTCAAAACGTGAAGCAAAAGGTACGCGGGTTATGAAAGGTGTTTCTTGTTATGATTTCCTATGCCTGGCAGCTTTTATCGGGGACTTGTTCTTATGCGTTTCTTCTTTCTTCTTTATTAAAGGGAGAAAAATCGGAGATGTTAGCCGCCGTGAAGGCTTGGCCGGCTACTCCATGTTTAGTTAATCGTCAAACAAACAAAAACAGAGTTAGAACATCCCACATGACCCCGTAAACACTCCTCCCTCCCTCGCCCGCCCCCCTTCTTAAGCGTTTTCCCGCGAACAAATGACGAACAGTTATCTGGTTACATTGAGTCCACTTGGAAAGTCACACGATAACTCAGACAAGTTCGGTCTTTCACATGTCTCATCTCATATCCCAACCGTTCTCACCGAGCATGCAAAGTTTTTTTTTTTCATTATCATTCTCTTGAACAGACATATGTTACCTTATAGACCTTTCCACCCTCCGTCGCATGGGCGCTGCCATCTTGCAATCGCGTGACGCGGCCGCCATAAGGTGACTTCAAGTCTTCGCTCCTCTCTTCACTCCGCGCTCTTGCGAAGGCGTAATATTCGTGTTTTTCGTCGCGTTTTACTGCGCTATTTTGCCTTGCTTTGTGAATTGTCGTCTCATACTTGTTTTTATTACCTAACTGCGTGCCATAATTATGTTAACGACTTCTGCACTTGGTATTATATCACGTTTTGACGATTTGCTACCGGATGCGTGTGAGGAATGGAATCAGCGTTAGCACTGGCGCACATCGAATATGTAGATGACTCTAAAGCAGGGGTCACACTGTTGATACGTCATACAAAATACAGTCTGAAAATACGAGTCACCGCAATATCCGTGGTTCGAATGCCGCGTGCCAAGTTTCCTACCTGAACTCACTACTATGCGCCTTCGAGGCACAGATCTCCCGGTCACACGCTTTCGAATCTGTATGCAAAAGCCGGGGTCACACTACTTATACATCATACAAACGAGAATGTGCATATCAATTCTAACGCGAGTCACCACGAGATATGTGCTTTGAATGCCGCATGGCAATGAGATCAATGAGAAACTTGTCACGGGCATTTGAACCACGGATATTGCGGTGACTCCTGTTCGCTGACTGTATTTTGTATGATGTATGAGCAGATAATTGAGAGGCTCAACCATCTGCTCATACAGCTCATACAGCACAAATTTGCTTAGGTGATAGTGGCGCGACAAGAAGCGCGAGGTATATTTATGATCACGCATTTGTGATCTTAAATAAGGCCAATATAGTCAACGCAAGGAGTCACTGTTTCTTGAAAGCATCATGCTCTGCCTTCATATCAAATCCGAAACAGACGCTTTTGCTTATATGCGGAATCATTTTTGCGGTAAAAACTTTCGTTTGATCTGTTGATTTATGTATTTAGAGAAACTATACACTGTGATGTCTGCAGTCGTTCAATTTTCTTAAGATATATGCAATTTAATTAATTTATTTAGACATAAGGGGTTGGGCTCACCAGGTGAAAAACGTGTCAAAGACCGCTTCTAAGTGGCCTGGATCTCCACTATGTCACTCTGAAAAGCAGCCGTCTGCATGGAAATCACTCGAGTGCAACGTTGTCGATGCCGAATTTACTCTCAACGGCGCTGAAAGTAGAAAGCGTATTTGTTCAAATAAATAAAAGATCTCTCTACACAAATTCACGAAGTCGTGCCTGGTATTCCACTTGAGCCAAGCTTGCGGTAGGTCAATTCTCTCGCGCCTTTTAATTTTATTCCGGAATTTTTACGGAAGACAGACGTCAGACTTCAATTGTCTGGCTTGTCTATCTCATATTCTCAATACGTCCTTATAGCAAATAGTTTTTTTTTAAAGTCAACCTTGTGAAATGCTGCTAATGAATGTTTTAGCAGGTTGATAGTTGAAAAATGTCCTACTCGGCCTAGAATTAAAGCACCATCGAAACATCTGTCACATTACTTAATTTCTTTAAAGAAACCGATGGAGGCACTTTCGCTTCTTTTTGGCATTCCATGTAGGATTACAAAATAGTTTTTCGGTCTGTAATTTTCACAAAACTTTGGTGGCCTCGAAAACTGTTAGTCAGGTTGTCGACCTGCTTTTTCATGGCCTCCATGCATTAGTCCCTTCATTAGTTTATTTTCATGTAAACTCTTATCATCGAGTACGTCCAGTACGGCCGCAGACATCGCTAACTCTCCCCCAACACCATTTAAGTCGTTTCGCACCCGAGCCTGGATGAAGGAGGGCCATAATGAGATGAAGGTGTTTGTTAAAGTGCCCACAATTAAGGCTCGGAATAACGTCGTAGTTTTCAGTGTAGCCCATTGCCACTGTATCATTAGTTCTGTAACACAAGGAATACATTTTTTTATCCCAAAGCGAAGCGAAAACGACCTAACGCACCAACACAGCCGCAAACCCGCTGAAACCAAAACCAACTAAATTGTAGCCACCTTATGGCGTCGCGTGTGCCAGCGCCCCCTGTCCACCGGTCAGGTAACTACTGAGATGAAAAGGTCTATAGAGTACATCGCATTTTAGTAATTATTTACAATATCAGTCTCTTCTATCAATTGTCTGATTGCCGAAGTTTTTTGTTTCTTCGATTTATGGTTAGGCCACAATCCTAGATACCTTGTTGAGAGAAAATGGTCGGTTGTCAATAATGTTCAGTCATACATTTAGTCGCGATCCATTCTGGTCGAAGCGAAGGAAATCGATGAAAATATGTTCTATTGTTTCTGTCTCATGCCCATAATCAAAGCTAGGGTCATTTATTTAATTAATTTTATACAAAAATTCATTCGTGTATGCTGCTCCCAAATGTAAGTGTTGTATTAACGTTTTGATATTTATTGGAACGTCATTTTGCATTGGTAAAGGGATATTTGGGTGTACTTGGTAGTAAATAGAGTTTCTACTTCGATCAATAAACCACATATCCCATGATATTTCCTTGGAGTGATTCTCCATCATAAATTTTTTGTCGGTACTTGCATAAGGTATCATTTGCACCTTTTCACAAGTGTGTGCGTTTATGGCTAGCTTGCCCGCCTCCATATTTTCTCGGCAGCCGCTACGACCTGGGTTCCAGTGTACCCTTATTGCATGTTCAGAATTTAGGCAACCATGGGTAGCTTTTATAATTCTATGAACGAGGGATGAGTAATTCATACTAAAACACTCAGTTGGGAAACTCGCCGTCGAAAACTGGGCCGCTGGCGTCCACCGAGACCGAGCTAAATGCGACAACAGCGCCACTCTTTATCGTTTGTCTGTACTGTGGTCACCTTGAGCTTTTTGAAAGCCTGTTTTTGCGTAAAAACAAATGGAAAATACTCTTTTTGTATGAAATTTATTGGAGTTTAGTACCAAATGATGGGCGCGTGATGTTTTTATCATCTTTAGTTCGCAAGGTTTTGCGGAACAATTAATATTGTTTTCATACAACTATGCCTCAGCGGGCCTTTCAGGTAGCACGTCCTGACCTAGGTGCATTTTAACGTCGGTAGTTGAACGCGGCGCGTCCGCCGGGGAGTCAGGGGTGGCACCCCGTAACCTCTACCGCTGTATCTGATCTTAAAGCCAAAATAAAAGTCACGTGCAGTTCTTCGAGTGACCGCTGCGGGAGAAATGGTGGCGTTGTGTTCGTCATTAACTCGGTGCTCGGAGACAGATTGGGGCCACTTTTTCAAAGCTGTCTCTATGGGAGTTTCCCAACTGAGTGTTTTAGTAACGTTGGTTTGGGCTTTGAGGGCTCTTTGCATTGATAGCTTTAAGTGCTGCCTGAGAATCTGTACATAAAAGTCACTTGTTTGAGCCGCTTGTCACTCTTATATGCTCTACTGAAGAAAAGGTAGCGTGTAGCTCTGGCCGTTCTTGATGACATTCTGTGGGAGAGTCGGTATGAGTTTTGGACTCGAAGTGATGGTATGATATATGCCGATGTTGATCCGTCCTCCTTTATGGATCTATCGGTGTATACATGTATCTGATCAGCAAATGTTTCCTATATATGTGCAAGGGCACCTTGAGCAATAACGAATTCAGTCGTTGTTGCTTCTGATTTGAAATCTGATAGATCCGTTTTGATTTCTGGAGTCCGGTATATCCAGGGTGGTTTCTTAGGTTCTTGAACCCACGCCGTGCAGTCGGGTAGTTGAAAAGTTGATGTTGCACGCGCATAGCTGGTACAGGATTCGCTTCGAGTCAATAATGCGTCAGGAAGTGGGTGGCTACAGTGCTGTGTCGATACTCGTAGAAAATGACGAAGTGGTTCCCGTTCACGTAATGATGATACTGGTAATTACTTGGCCTCTGCTAATGCAGGGGTTCCCGACGTCGGACGAGGTACACCTAGGCAAACTCACAACTTTCGAGCCGGCATGAAATGTAGTCTATTATCGTGTGTTGCTGATAAACCAGATAGTGCTGGGATTAAGTAAGCGATTGCTTGCCTTATCAGAGCTGAGTGCAAACATTACTGGGACTCCGTTGAGCCTCCTGAGTTTGGCGCAGCAAAATAAGGAATGATGTTTATTGTTCCAATCATTTTGTCAACCAACATGTTCACATGTTTGACCCATGTAAAACATTGATCCATGATAACTCCATGAAATTGCTGGCGTTTTATGCGTTCGAGTACCTGACCCTTCATTGAGAGGTGAAGTCAGCACAACCGATTTGGTAGGGGCTATGTCCATACCTCGTTCATTAAGTATTGCTCAATGATGTTGAGTTCAGTTCGAAGTTGTCTTTGTAATGTTTCGACAAAACTCTCTGAAATCCATATGCAAATATCATCTGCATATATTGTCACGCCAATCGGTGATGGAAGACGATTTGTTAGTTCAGCCATGACTGAATTAAATTATGGTGGACCAAGAACACTTCTCTGTGGAGCGCCATGTTTAATAACTTCTCCTCTGGTCTCTCCATTCGTTGTCTGCATAAATATAGCGCTGTTTGTAATAAAACTTTAATTCATAGTAAAACATGGCCTCTAACTCCGAGCTTTAAAAGACTGTGTAGTATAAGGTATACATATGACTAATAGTATCATATGCTCGCTTAATATCTAAGAATTCGGCAACTGTAATTTTTCCAATCTTACGTTTGTGTTGCACCGAAGTGACTAAGTCTAGAATGCAGTCCATTGTGCAACGTTTTGAACGAACCCCAGCTAATTCATCCGGAAGACCCTTGGTTGTTTCAAACTACCATCGTAAACGTCGACTTTTTTATGCTTTTTAACGCAGTTAGTGAGGCTGACTGGCCGGAACGAAGCTAATTCCATCAGGTTTTTTTCTGCTTTCAGGAGAGCCGTGACTTTGGCTGTCCTCCATTGCCCAGGCACAGCTTCGCCAATCAGACAGAGTTAACATCTTGAGAAGATTGCCAGTAGCAGTCGGTCCGAGATTCGCCAGTATTTGCCACGTTATCAAGTCAGGATCGGGTGACTTTCGTCTGCGAGTTGATTGCAGGGCGCACTTCATTTCACAAAGTAGTAAAGGGTGGTCCACTAGTTTATTCGAGGGCTTTAATTCGCAGTTAACGGCTTTTGAAACTATGACACACAATGCACGATTCCTTAAGGTCTGCACTGCATTGCTCGAGTCTACCGGTAATTCACACTATTGGTCTGCGAGTACAAATTTTGATAATCCTCTTGGCAACGCCATTGCCCGGAGATGATACCTTTGTATAACTGGTGAACGGAGTGCTTTGACTATGTTCCATTGCCTTGTGAGACCTCTTACAGCTGCCATCGTGGCACAGAGTTGTCGCCATCGATGCCTGGATAGCTGTTTCAGCTTGCGGCGGATAAGGTCATGTACGTGCTGCGTTTTTCTATATTTCTCGATCATCCCCGACCTTCTATATTTTCTTTCTTCTCTACGGCGTATCGCCCAAAGTTTCTCGTATGCTGTATCTATTTCCGTATATCCTTCAGGGGCAGACACGGGTCGTGTTACACGATCAAAATTTGCCTTTACAATCGAAGTAGATTCTTCTAACGTATCCCTATTTTGCTGTGCATTGTATTCAGTCGCCGGAAGCTACGCCAATTCGTGATATTGATTTTTTTTTTTCGCTTGGAAGACATCGCTTTTGAATACTGTACAAGATTAGAAAGGTCGTCACTCTCGTGCGTTTCAACGTCTATGTACCAGACCATATAAAGAAAAAAAGTATCTTGTGGGCAAATTGTCAGGTCCAGAACGCTCGAATAACTGCATCCTTGAATGAAGGTTTGTGAGCCATCGTTTAACATACATAGATTATTTTTCTCAATGATGCCTTCTATTATTTTATTGCGTTTGTCACATTGCATACCGCCCCTTAGTGTATTATGTGCGTTAAAATTACCACACTTAACGAACGGACAAAAAAAAGCATCTAAGATGGACGTGATATATTTTTTCGGTAATTGCTGTGGCTGGTTCATTATAAATGCTAATTACGCTCAATACTTTCTCACCAAACCTTACTTTGCGTGCAACATATTCGGGCCCATCAGATGAATTTGTGCATAGAAAGGTCGAATAGTATTGTTTGTTCACACAACTTAAGGCTCGACTTGGACCCCGTGGACGTTTTGAGCTGTATGAGAAATATTCAGCAAGTTTGAATTGGTCATCGGTCTGTCCATCACATATTGCAATAACAGGAAACTTAAATTCGGCGATGAGCTTACGGAAGTCAACCATTTTTGTGCGAAGAAAATTGGCGTCCCACTGAAATATTGTCGTTCGGCGACATTATTCATTCATATACATCAATCTATTCGAAGCCAGTAAAAGAGGCTCCATAGTTAGAAGCGTTTTTACCTCGGAGATTTCGAGCCTGCGGGTGATGTTAGAACAAGCATATTCGCACTTACTTATGAGCAGAAAGAATAAAGCTATGCTTATTTATTGCAAGTCGGACCATATTACGTGGCCTTCACTTTATTTCGATCGTCTACACGCGCAGTTAATTATCCAGTGTTACTGCGTTGTTTTTGCCGTCTCTCTTGGTTTTCCAGATGTCCCTCGTTCATTTGGCACGTATATCCCCAATGCTGAAAATCGCCGACTCATGTTCGCGCTAACAGTGTCCGACAGAGAACAAAAATGCTTATAAGAAGCCGTTTTAGCACCATGTTTAATGCCACGAATTTGGAGAAAACATCATTGTCACTGACCAATTATTTATGTTTAGTCTGCATGATGAAGAAATGTTCCACTGCAGGCTCCCTAGAACGAACCAATTATTCGTGATATTTGCTCTTATAATCGATCCCAGGGAGAAAATGCACTCGGTTTTTTCCATAGAAATATTACCAGATTTCAATTTTCGGCTGGTCAAGTTGCAACAGCGCACTAGCGCCAGTTGAACCTCTAGCGTACGTTATAATAACTACGTTCGTAGCATGTTATCTTCGTACATGCATGCTTCGATTATGTATGCAGACAGGTCTTGTATGGCCAGTGCTGAAGGACCGTCATACATGCTATAAACACGCCTCACAGACAGTGTCAGCAGACAGTATTTCGTACGATGCATTAGCAGCATCGCTGCGGCTTGTAGGTTTTCAGGTTTATGCGCCTTCTGAGAACTTTTCCAAAGCGATAACAAGAGCGCATGCCCGTGAATGCAGCTCATCCCTCTGCTTGCACGAAGACTTGCGCAAAGGAAGGCCCTTGCCCAGGTCTGCGCTCTTTCACCTAAACCTGCATACATGGCACGCAGAGAATTACACGTGGAGGCGTTGCTGGAGTAGACCAGGAATCCTCAGGCTGTCAGAAAAAGCCAGCTCACCTGGTCCCAGTGCATCTTGCCAAATCAGGCCCAGTCGGCTATTGATTATCCCCAGAAACTGCCCGCAGCCCCTTGCGGAGCCTAAACTAAGGCCAAAGTTTCCCCCTACGAAGGACCATGGATTTCCTCACCATGGCAGCGGCGACGCAAACCAGACCCAATACCCTCGTGCTGCCACGGCGCAAGGACGACCTCGCTCACCGAAGAGAAAAAGACCAGCAGCGCTCGATACTTACTTGGAGCCATTTTCCCTTTGGCCCAATCTCACACTTTTCGTTATCGGAGAGAATGCGTTATAGGGGCAGAAATACGTTAGTACGTGTGTGCAGAAAAATTCCGACAATAAAAAAGCGACTCGAGAAAGCGGCACGGAAGCGCCGTCATCAGCGTCGCGTGACGTGACCACGTCATATGACGCAGTTTCAGTTTACACAAATTTATGTAGGGTTCAGATTTTTCGGTTTAAACCGATAAAAACTGATAAAACTACGCCGAATTTATTTTTGGAAATTCGGTTTTAACGGAAAGGTCAGTTTTTAGGTTCGGCATTTTTGATTTAAACCGATAAAAACTAATAAAAGTACGTCGAATCCATTTTCTAAATTTTAACCGGAAAAGGTCACTTTGCCCTTCCAGTCGTACCGCAGAGCCTGGGCGAAAAAGTGGAACGACAGTGTCTATTGAAACGTGTCCGAATGTATGGGGATACATGGGTGCCATCACAACGTTTTGGTTTAATGTGCGCATCATCGATCAAAACGTGAAGCCCAAAATGCCCCATGACTTCGCCGTATACAAGCGTGTTTACAAACTCGTTGAAAGGAATACGGACTTGATGCAAGCCCTGCATGTTGTGTTATGTTTCAAAACGTCGCACCGTGTCCCTTTTGGTGGTCACAATTGGTTGCTTGGCCGATTTTGGCTCAGGCAGCGCTTCATCTCCTCAGCCCGCCAGTGCCCAGTGGTAGCGTTGATAGGGCATTCTCGAAACTCGGTGTTATATTAACAGGAAAAAAAGAGTGAGGATCAACGAGGCGAACCTGGGAAAGTGCATGTGTTTTTTTTCTATAATAAGATCACGGTAATCCTGATATACAGAAGGTGAAGTTCCATGATTTTGGGCATATAGGCTTCATATCTGACTTGTTTGTACTTGTATCTTTTTTATTGTTCCTTTTACAGTTGGACACATTTGCCAAATGAGGTGTTTATTTCTTTTTCAGTCTATCTGTGCCGTTATTTTTTGAGTAATAGCAAATATCAGAGCTACAAGGATAATCTGATTAGGTGTCTGTTGGTGTTTATTTTATATTCACCGAAAAAAGCCGTTAAACTTTTGCGGGCATAAATATACGTCGAAAAAAAACGTAATATTAATTTTAAAATAAGCACCGAAAAAAGTATGCCGCGAATTTTGAAAAACTAGAAACCGAAAAATCTGAACCCTAAATTTATGTAAACACAATCACATTCACGCGGAAACGATTCCATCGTGTATCCTACACAACCAATTTATGAGTGCTGCCCAAACCAATGCAAATCGATATTAATATTATTATTTTCGGCATTTGCTTTATTGGCGAAACATAAAGCGTTGTTCTATAACAATATCTATAAAGAGCACGTACAACGTTTCCGTTTTATGCATCAATTACTGGCTATCAGCAGTGAACCAGTGCCATCTAAGTAATTACCAAAGAGTATAACAAGATACGTTGCTTATTACCAGTAAAAAAATAGCACCTCGCCGCACGATGCGACAGGCTTCAAAAGTCACGAAAAAGTGAAGTCGCAGAAACATTTTAACGGACGTTACTTTCTCGTAACTTGGTATTAGATAAAGTCACTAATCTGTTACTGGAGTACAAGTGAACAGACATAACAAAACAAATTACACCCTAACTGAGTTGAATCCTGCGCTAGACAACGTTGGAAATTTAAAAAAAAAAAAAGTTGATGCTGCAAGTCATTGTTAAAATACGTTCTCTCGTAAATCACGACTGATAATATGACCTTTCTCCAAGAGAAATGAGTCAATTTGTTCTTTTAAGAAGTAGTTGAATACCCCCATCTGGAAACTTTCGCTCAAATTATTCTCCAGAGATTTATCTGGAAAATCTTTCATTACGATAAAGTTAAACGTTAAAGTTCAAGTTGATGTGCATGTATGTATCGATATCGCTTACGCCGTTCAACTGTTTAAACTAATATTTACTGAAATTTTGTTGTAGATCGACCGTAATAATTTGGTGATAATAAGTTTTGTATATTTCTGCTACCTTTTCTTCCCCACATCTGTGAAGGCCCCTTAAAAGTGCACCGAGGAAGTTTCTGAGATCGCCTAAATCTGGCGATAACTCAATCTGCTGGCTCTAAGCATCCTAGAAATCTCTAAATAATGAGGATACGCGGCGGATTTATTTCCTTATTAAATAAAGCAATCAAAGGTCGCAACACACCGAGGTCATCTCCGGCGGTGGGAGGAGCATGTTCCGAAAGCAGGACCATTGTAAGCCAATAGCAAGCGAAGGATCCTCGCACCTCCGACCGCTGGAACAGCGGACTGATATTTCAAAGGCGCACGGCTCGTTGCCCGTACAGCCCGGACTACGAATCAACCTAGCGAGCGCGCAGTCGAGCGCTCAAGAGCTGACGACCAGACAGATCACTCCCACGAAAAAAAAAGAAAAAAAAAACAATATAGTTCATTGTTTTTGAGACAATTACTGCAGTATTATGTACCCTCTTCGAGAAAAGAAACGTGTTTCGACTACCTTGTTTCTATCATCTACAAAAGTGCACACTTCGTAATAACAGCGTTTGCAATCTCAACAAAATGTCGCTTTTTCATTGGTCACAAGTCGTCCAGGGTGCCGACACAATGCTCCTCCCATTGTCCGAGATAGCTTCTATCTTTAATTGCTGTTTTATATGAAAACTGGCCGTGCATTGTTATGATTTGTGAATTTCTAGGATGCTTAGAACCCGCAGAGTGAGTTATCACGATATTTAGGCGATCCGAGAGACCTCCTCAGGGCGCCTTTAAAAGGTGTGAACAAGAGTTCTGAATAAAATCAACAAGCAAAAATCTCGTATGTGAAGACTTCATTGTTGTAAATTTGCCTTCGTGGGATTTTTTTTTTTTTTTTTGCGTTTGTATTTTAATATAATCAACAGAACTCACGAGTATTTAAGTTTTGTTACAACAGTCTGGTACTCAAAAATGTTGTATACTAGTATCTTACAAAAAAAAAAAAGAAAGACTTGCGCATGTTATGAATTACTGTACCCGAGAGATAAAATGAAATCCAGTTTGTCGGCTCGCATATATAAATTACGGAACGCAGAAAGTTGATCCTCTATGTGAATGTAAGGCTAGCGGTGGTGACAAAATGCGGGAGTTTGAACACGTGACGCTACTTGGATCAAAAGACATATCAGAGGAAAAACAAATATCTTAATATCGACCTACACGAACCTCTGACGTCACGCCTCTGCGGTGTCGCTGTTGTCGCCCCGGCGCATGCGCAGAATCTTCAGCTTACGCGAATCTGGTTTCTGCACTGCCGCAGTGCCCACACTTGGCGTGGGCAAACGCGGGCTTGTTTGGGATCTGTGTGTGAGTCTATAAGCCGAATATTGGTCAAAACAAAAACAAAAACAGAATTACATTTCGGACGTCTATGACATGGATTTACTTGAGTCAAAAAATAACCTGTCACTATTGCCACTGTGAATGTGAGAAGAGAAGGGTGCTTCTACCGAGTGCCGGGCCTCCAGCGCGTGCTCGTTGCCTTCCGCGGTGCTTTGGCTGCGCGTGCACGCTCGTGGCCCCCCGAGACGCCGAAGCCTTACGAAGCTCGCGCTGGAGGCAGTACTACTGAACCTCCTCCCTGCCGTTCTCATCCTGGCAGTGACTAAGAAAGAAAACAAAATCGCCATTTTTTTTTAATACATTCAGCAGGCGCTTACTATTGCGCACAATGCGATATCTTGATTTGGTTTTTAAAATCCCCAATGTCGTTGTAGTTGTCGTTGTTGTTGTTATTGTAGTTGTTGTTATTGGTGTTGTTGCTGCTGTTGTTGCTGTTTTTGTTGTTGTTGTTGCTGTTTCTGTTCCTGTTGTGGCTGTTTCTGTTGTTATTGTTGTTGTTGCTGTTTCTGTTGTTGTTTCTTCTTCTTGGCAGCCGACCCAAGGTTTGTAGAACCTCTTTGTATATGTCTTCGTTATTGTGTTAATCCAAGTTTTGGCCTCCCCGTCGTCGTCGGTATATGGTAGCCCAGGATGCGAATCGATTCCTTTCTTTCGATGGTTTTGCCCACCATTCGAAGATGGAGCGAGTCCCACATCGCCTCCGTCTGTTTTCGTCTTCCGGCCATATCCCCACGGCGCATTCTGTCTTCTCGGGAGAAGGCGCTATCATTTTCTCCCGACGGAACACTCCGTCGAAGGCTCTTTTGGATATTGTTTCCATGGTCTCCGGCCGACCCCATGGTGGACCAGATCGTGACGTCATCGGCGTATATGCCATGTCCGAGGTTCGCGACCTTTGCGAGGGGTGCCAGGCCCGCCATTGAGATGTTAAGAAGCGCTAGCAAAAGTACCCCCCCCCTCCTCCCCCCCTCCCTATGCCAAAGCTATTAAACAAAACTGAAGTTGTCCTTCAGTGTCACGGGGACACATAATATGCTTGGAGCTAGAAATTTAATTAAAAATTTAATTGAAATTATCGCCACAAAGTAATTCATTTATTACTGAATTACGCAAACAAAAAGTAATTATTTGCTTTACTAATTACAGCCAAAAGTAAATGAGTTACTGAAAGCGCGTTACTGTACTTGCATTATTGTCACCTCTGACCTTCGGTGAGGGCTACGAACACAAGTGGACTAAAGCAAGAAAGAAGACTGACGATAAGCAATGACCACGACGAGTCACGTCAAACGATGGTGAGCTGTGACAAAGAGGTGAACCACGAGGACGAACTTCGACAATAACCTACCATAAAGAACTACGACGACGACCTCCCGGGACAACCTATGATGACGTTTTTTCGACGACGACTGACGACGGTGAAACACAAGAAAGGCGACAGCGAGGGCAAACGACGACAGCCAATGCTCACGGCGATCAATGACAAACACGAACTTCACTCATCAATGGCAGCCGCAATGAAGTACCCCAAAGAACTGTGACCGTGACGAACTATGAAAATGACAAGAAATTTTATCAGGTTCAATACGTTTTCATTTTGCCTCTCTTTCGCAGCGGGCCGCAGCTTCAGGGGGTGTAATGCCGCGTGCGTGGCGGAGTTGGCAACGTACGCGACTGCCAAGATGTGCGGTAGCGACTTCCTGGTTTCGACCACCGAAAGCAGAGGCACCGCGCCCACCGCTTTATGTAGTGACGCCCGGTAAAGCGCGCCTTTGCAGAAATATGTAAGGAACGCAAAATAACGTTTAAAACAGCAGAAAGAGCGCTTAGGCCATGCAGGCCGCATAGTTTGAATAAGGAAGTGCTGCAGAACACTTATTTGCTTGAGCACTGCTTCAATTTTTAGTCTTTTTCCTTCCGCATCGGGAGTTGTAAACGCTTTTATCGTTATTAGAATCCCGTAGGCAGACCCTATGAGGATTTTAAACCTTCCCGTTGGGGAGTGTTGACACGGCGCGGGAGTTGGGCACTTACTCGAATACTCTTTCATGCTTGTTAAACCCAGATAAGCATTTGTTTTTCGTCTTTGATGAATCCTGGTTCAATCTTCTCCAGAGTTTTCATAAGGAAGGAGACGTCGAAGTTAACATGACGCCAAACGTGTCCAGAAGCGAGTGGCGCCAACGACCGCAACGAAGAGAAACCGCGCCATGAGTCATCGCTCAAATGAGTCAACGGTGCCGGACGGAAAAGAGCATTTATCTAGAAAACGCGTACAACGTTAGTTTCGAAACTTGCGAATCAGCATCTTTCACAATTTGCGTTTTGTAAAATCATGCTATAAAGAACATTTAAAGAAGCAACTTCTTTCTGAAATGTGGCACCCTTTTTATAAGAAAAATTGCAACCTAATCTCGCTCCCAGGCGGGGAGCACAGCGAGCGCTCGCTACTTGAACGGGACTTGACGAAGGTAGTTCGCGCGAGCGTCTATGAAACGTAAAAGCCAGCTTGGACGTTTTCAAGCCGAACTTGGTGTTGCGGCGGACTTGAGCAAGTCGAAGTTCGGCTTCATTTGAAGTCACATCTGTGGATTCGGGGTAAGGGTCTTTATGTCCCATGAATGCAAGCACATGCAGCTTGGGCGTGAACTTGAAATTGCACGTGCTTGTCCGCACGAGCAGAGACATGGCGCCGGCCAGTGGCCTTGCTTGCAATCGTCTATTGGCGACGTGCGCGATCGAAGGCGCCGCTGTGATCGGCGTGCCATGATTGGCCGAATGCTGACTATGACGTCAGCAAAGGATTTCTCTTCGACGGAAATAAGAGGAATGGAAGAACTTCAATTCTGGCGGTGCTGGGAGCGTTGGTTTCAGAGTGCAATGGTTGGAAGCTTCTACCATGCTCATTACAAACACCATCGAACTTGTTGTTCGCAAGGTAATGGCGTCACGAGAGGGAACCACAGGAAGGCCCCACCAAAACATCTCGCCGCTAATACACCTTTGCAAGTGGGATCCCGGCTTAACCTCGAACCGCGCGCCAAGGTGAGGCGGACCTACTCTCCAGCCAGGACGTTTGCTGGTTGTCGTACAATGTTGCCAAGCGTCTCTCGCCGAAGCGTACACCACTGAGGGCAGAAAGAAATTTAAAAAATAATTATAAAACGTACACGTGTCGTCTTCAACCGCGAAGGAGCAAGGACAGTTAAATAGAATGCCTATACCGGTAACAAATAAAAAAATTTCAAAAATATCTAAAGTCTCAAGGCGCTCTTCAGAATGCGCCACAAGTCGCATGGCCTTTGCATCAACGATGGCTGCGCTCGCGGCAGCTCTGGCTTCCACAACATGCAGGAACAGAGGCTACGATCGTTATAAAGTCAGCTCCAACCCTTAAATATGTCCCGTCCTACAATATGTGATGCTACGATTCTGTGTGGTTACCTCCTCCTGCGTTCCGAGACAGTAAGTGTGCCGCTAACTTTAGCCATCGGTGATGCAGCAAACGGCACCATCTTGTCATCGCGCACCCCACTGACGTGCCCCTGGCGCACCCCAGCATGGCGGAAACGGTACGGGGCGCCAGCATCGCTCAAAATGGCAGCGCACAGGAGCCTTTCTTGCAAACGTGTATAGACCTTTCCAAAAAGGGGCACCCGGCAGGTTCTATTTTCAGTGTTTGTGCGTATAGCGCGTGATTTGCTCACTTTCCAAAGCGAGGAACGTGAGCGTGCCATGTGCTGAGGAGATTGCACGCTGGGTAATCTCCTAAATATTTGCTTGGTGTATTGGTTAAAAGCGTCAGGAATTCGTTATAAGTGGTAATAACGCAAAGTACGAAATGCGTTGCAACGCCCTTTTAGGAAAAACAGCAAAAAACTTTAAAAGAAAATGTTTGAAAGCGCTCTCGCAGATTTTTAATTATAATACTGAGTACGCGGTGCAATATTATCTTCCTCTTAACAATAATATTGCAGAAGAAAAATGAAAAGCTCGTACGTGACAATATTTACTCGTTAGTTATCTGAATAACAAATAAACCTTAGACTTTATTAGCTTATCCTACAATCCTCAATAAAACAAAATATATGTTCGTAAACCTACTTTGAGTATCCGTTTTTGCGTTCATTTTAATAAATAAAAACCTTTTGGAGCAATAAAAGATGACCGCACAGGCTGGTGGCGGCCAATGACAACACAACTTCGGCGTTTGGCCGACGGCTGTTCCTTCTCGGTGTCTAGGGATATCCAATTAATGCCTAACTCGGGAAAGGATATTGCCCGAAGTGCGGACCGAGCGAGGCGCATTCGCGACTGGCGATTAGTCAAGATGGGGGATTGCTTTCGCTTCGGTCCCCCTCGAGATAAGACGATTGCAATCAGACCAGAGCGGATCACGCGGAGGGGATTGCTCCCGATCGGAGCAATAATTGAGCACCGCCCACAACACCTTCAACCATAACTTCCAGGCTCAGTTCCTTAGACGAAAACAATGTGAAAACGACAAACAACGAACGCTGCGATTGCTTTTTTTTTTTAATTTTTGCACATTTACATTCTACTTTTTTTTTATTTTACGATTAGCACTTGTTCTTTTTTGGTGTGTACGGTTAAAGGGCTACGGAAACAAAATTGTAGCTCTTATTCCTTTGTTAAGCCAGAAACTATATTGTGTCAACCTCTTGGAAACAAAAACCAGTCTTCCGCTCGTAAACGAACGAAAACTAATTTTAGAACGAGTAAAACGATTTCTTAATACCCCCTCCCCTGGTAGTTGGGAGGCCGATGTAGGATGCCTCGTTGAATGGCTCCCGCCCCAGCGCCACTCACGGAAGTACAGCGCAGATGTATTTGCGGTGAGAAGCTCGCTAGGGGCGCTTCTGCTTTCCACACTATAAAGCCCCTCGATGTGTTTTCGTTTGTCTTGCAAGTAGAGTGAAATGCCCGAGTGAGCGAGGCCCGCATCTCGAGCAGCCGTTGGGAGCAAATAACGGCGCAGCACTGAAATGAGCGGCCCTTTGAAGCGAATGACGGCGGAGCACCCGCTCGTGCCACGTGTCTTGCGCGTTTCCACAACAATGGTTGGCATTAGTTGTAAGCGTGAATTTTATCGAGGTACTTTACCTCACTATGGGTAGTGCATGTGCTAGCCACGCGGTTATGTTCGAATTTTCATAGTGCACAGAAGCTTGGCATTTTACGTGCTTGCACCAGCAGAGGATGTTGAAGTATCCTCACTCTGGGTTGTGAAAAAATTCCACCAGGCGGCGATGCTCAAACTTCTCGCCGCGAATAGACAACTCGGGCTTGAACGGAATCGTGAAGCTTTGCGAAGAAGTCATGACACCTAGTTGTTTCAGCAAGAACGCCAGGGGGCTCTTTTACGAAAACCGTTTAATTTGACGTTCAAGATGGCAATAATGAAAAAATAACAAAAGAAAAAAGCATCGCTCGCGGCTGGTGAAGCCCAACTTGGGCTTCACCGTGTACGTGGACGACGTCTCGATATAGACCAAGAACGACGACATTGCAAGACAGCAAGGCACTCTACAAGCGGGTCTAGATACAATCGAGGCCCACCTACGCAGGAGAAGAATGCAATCCTTTCCGGAGAAAACCAACTACGCTATAATCGACCCGAAAAGGCACCGTCTCGCCAAGATTGCACAACAACTAAACCTCGTTCTTGCAGGCAAGCGAATCGAGCCATCCACGTCAGTCAAGATATTATGGATCACGATTGAGGAGACCGGCAAGGCAGACATCTGGCTGCAGGAAACACTAAAACATTGCAACTCTGCTCTGAATGCCATTCGGGACATCTGTAGCGCAAGGGGCGGAGCGACAGAAGAAATTGCCAGAAGAATGGTCAAAGCTTTAGTAGTTTCGCGCGTCTGCTACGGGACTCGGCACTACTGGATGGCCAGGGCGCAATGGCAAAAGCTCGAAGCTTTGAACAACGAAGCAAAAGGAATAATCACAAGCCTGCCCAAGTTCTGCCCCCTGGGCAAACTGAACGAACACGCTCAGATTAACTCCCTACACAAAACCGTTATTGCCCGCACGGTCGCACAGGGAGAAAGACATAAGCACACACGACAAGGGAGAAGGATCCTGGAACTCTTATTGAGATGTACGGGAGACCTGCCCAAGCTACCACAGGAACTCCCGGCGTGAAAGGATCGTGTAGAAATCACTGACAACAAACCAAGCACGCGGAAGGGCGACAAAAAGCAGTAAGACCGCCTCGTCAGGGCACAGATCAAGATGGCGGAAGCGTGGGAAGAAGGAACGAGCGGGATCGTGACTGCATGCACGGACACTGCTTCGATAGACGGCCCAGTCACTCTAAAGACTGCAGCCGTTATCTTTCCAACGCTAGACACAAGCGCAACCAAGAACCTTCCAGCCCGCACCTCGGTAAAAGGGGGAGAACTTGCAGCAGTCCTCCTTGCCCTCAAGACGGCTCTTGCAGTACCTGAACCACCACCTGAGCATCTCCGGATATTTACGGACTCTCGGAAAGTGGTAAAAGAATGCAGAAAATCAAGGAGCCCCAGCGTAGAAGTGCGTAATATCGAGAAACTTGCCTCCCTGCTACTAGCAAGAGGCACGACTATGAGAATAGCCTGGGTTCCAGCGCACGCAGGAATCCCTGGCAACGAAGAGGTGCATCGACTCGCCCGCGCGTCCCTTGTCATTCCCCGTGACCGAGACGATACACCTTCATTGCAAGAGCACGACCACGGCTCTTGCAATCCTTAACGGCGAAGACAATGGCTCCACCGGATCGGTCGAAAAAGTTTCGAGTGCCTCCGAGGGAGACTTTGCGAGGTAAATCATTGTCAAACTCTGAATTGTATTACCTGTCTCTTTCGGTCTCGCCGATGAAGATCACCTTGTACGATTATGAGACGAGACAAACACGGAACTATATTATCGGCATGAAGGACTTTGAGACGTCTTTTACCGCGTATTTGATATTTTAAACCGACTCGCTCGCTCTTAGCTCGCTTGCATTGATCGGTCGAGTTGAGAACGATGCTTGAGAGACTAGGGCGCCACTAAAATAAAGAGGGTTGTAGTTACCGCGTGCGTCTTGCGTCAGTGAAAGGAGAGTCACCAACGATCGAGCACCTCGTGATTTTGTTTGTGCAACATATTTCCGCGATCGGTGCTTCACAAATGGCAACTAAAAATATGCGATGCTGCATTTATGTTTCAGGATCACTTCACGAACGATCAGTTTGTGCCAGTGATCTTGGCAAAGACTGGCTTCAAGAAACTCAAGCCACATGCAGATTCTTCCTTTTTTTCACACCGACCTCTTCCGAATGTGCAATATTTTGCATTGTAGCAATAAATATTTTCTTGTCTTCATCTTTGTAGGTGATTTGTTCCTTTGTGATTAATAATACATCAATTATTGACAATAAAAAAATGGCTCTTGTATTTAGAAAGTTTTGCTGAAGGATCTCTGTCCTCGTTTTGTAACTCACGCAGCAAGGCACGCCCGCGGGTGTGCGGCAAAGCTTATACGCTTTGAGAGTGAACTCAAGGGTGTACCTTGCGTGTGCGAACGTCAAAACATTAGTATATGTGATAAATGAGAAACGTGCTGGCAAGGCAACCGCGAGCACGCGCTATTTTTTCATTTAAACGGAGGGGATACAAGTGGGTGTATTGGATAAGTAGTTATATGCCCGAGGCGCGTAAATAGGCAGACGTCGCATATTCCTCCGCGTGCATGTTCACAGTTGCAGGTAGTATTCGAAGCTTATAACATGGGTATTAAGTAAACCAAGCTACTGGATTGACAAAACTATTGGTGATGCTAAACATTACCGAAAAGTCCTGTTTTACACGCGTTGTTGTGTCATTTATTTGCCTAACTCGAGCGATGCTGATTCTCCAAATGCACTTCGTTCAAGATACTAAAAAGGTTTAGTACAGCGCACGTTAAGGACTGCGAGCCTTGCGGGCACGTGCCCAATTCATGCTCAAAGCGACGGCACGAGTTCCCGCAAGCAACCGCAGTTCTTCGCCACGAAACTCTAATTACACGCAGGGAGAGGTGCATTCTATCGTGTGCCTGCTCTCAGCTTTTGCTGCTATAAACGGGTAAACGAAATACTGTAAACGACCTAATTTTCGCGGTCTCAAATTTTCGCGAATCGGGCCAAAGCTGAAAATTTGAAATTATTTGCAGGTTCTAATTTTTGCGAATCGAGTGCAGCTTCCGTACCGTTCACATATTGCCCGAATTGGTCGCAGGACGTATTTTTCGCGAATTTTAGGTGATTTGCGAAACTCGCGAAAATTAGGTCCTCGCGAAAATTTAGTCGTTTACAGTATATTTTCGCAGTGCATGACGAAGTTCTAAAATACTCAACTTCATTTTTTTTTAATCGTTTGCGTTTAGCGGAATTGAAGAAATTCTTATTCGTCTTCACGCCCGAGCGATTCCAACTCTGCTCGTACTATTATATTTGCCGATAGAGACGTCTTCCCGCGCTTTATAACTCCAATAAAGGTGCACAAACGCGAAATTCTTCACGTTAAAAAACAACACTGTCTTCATATCTGAAAAAAAAAAAATCTCTAGTTTGCCGTATGCAATAACATGTTCGGCCCGGCACCCGGTTGTGCCAGGCACACAGGCGGGCGCAGTCGCGCGCCTTGTGGGCCCCGCTCAGACATGGCGGCGGTGGGCGTGGCGCGGACATTAGGCGAGGAGGATTGCCCTCGATGGAAAGGAGGAAAACGAGGGGACAACCGAGCCGTTCGAAGTACCCGTGGGGTGATGAACGTGTGGCTAGCCCAAGGAGCACGTAGTTTCCACAACACTGTCAGCTTGGGGCTGAATGGGGTGGGAAAAGCAACTTTTGTCCGAGCTTTGAGCGACGGGCTAATCTTCTAGGGGGAGAATGGCTGTATCCGGGTGCATAAACGAGGGTCTGAGGAAGAAGAGAGTCCCTCCTTTCCGTCTTCTTCGACTGTTTGGTACAATGCGCGGGAGGAAAGCTAAGAAGAAAAATGTTGAAACTCCAAAGAGCGGCGCTGCTCCGATGGAACTTGCTACGTCATGAATACGTATAAAGTCCCCCACGTTGCTAGATCACCTCCCAAATAGCCTGCACATGCATACACCAGGTGCACATTGAAGGACCGTTCAATCAGCTTTAAAATTAGTTTGCTTGTGCCTTTCAAGGAAAAAAACGTATTTTTGAGGTTATGCTGCAACATGCAGCACATTAAAGCTAAACAATTAGCGTTGGAATTTCGTTTCCCTACCCCTTTAACACCAGAGCGCATAGCATCTTGGAGCCACAGGAAGAGATCCGGCACCTGCACCAAGTGCGATATGGGCGCCAAGGCGGACACTTTGCACTTGTTGTGAAAACGCCCCAAATACAAGACCACCAGGTCGAAGCATCGACCGAGTAACATCGCTTCTCCGGAAGGTTGGACATACCCGCCAAGCGAAGAGGACAACAAGAGAAGCATCCTTCAAAGTCTCATAGATTTCATCTACGAGACGAACCTGGATATCTTCATTTAGCCTAGTTTTATTCCTTTCCTCTTTCTTTTTTTTTTGCTAGCGTCCAGACCTCGCAGCCGCCCCCCCCCCCCCCCCCGACGCACTCCCCCATCCCTTACTCCTATCATATGGCCAATAAATGCTTTCTGAACTGAACTCGCGGCTGGAGCTTCTTTCACTCTAGCCAAGATCAGCCCTCTTCTTCTAACAAGCCGTGCTCTTGCACGATATTTTGCATATTGCCCCCTCTCAAGTACTGCTTACTGAAAGGCAGCTTCAAGTTGGTACAGGAACTGAAACGGCCTTTTCAGTCTTGTTTCCTGGTGGGTGGAACAGCGGCACGTCACGACTACCGCGCACCGAACAAACTCGCATCCACCAGCTCTGGGCGCTGTCATCTTACCGGTGACGTCACGGCTCTTGTAGGTCACGTGACGAGTAGTTACTTTTGTGTACAACATGCCGGCAACCCGGGGGGGGAGGGGGGAACTTTTGAACTTCCGGTTTATCACTCTAAGCCCCTCTAACTCGTACAAGCAGCGCGTTCGAAAACTACGAAATCCAACGTCAATAAGCCATCTGCGGCACTGTTGGTGACACCTTCCGCTATTTTAACTGTTCGTGCGCACTAAGCGAGTCTTTGTTAGCAACGCATTTGGTTTTTGTAAAATGCTTAAGCAGTCAGAGACTCAATTGATGGCAGAACTCGAGAAGTACACTGCACGACATTGTAGCGCGAACACTTCGGTTTCGCATTCTACTTCGAAAGGGTATACAGGAGGGCATCAAAAGTTACCACTTATGATGCCCTCCTGTACTTTCGACGTCCGTCAAACTGAGAGAAAAAACAGACAAAACCGGCAATGGTTTGTTCGCGCTGACAGTGTCTTTCTTTCTTTCTTTATTAAATGACAAAAAAAAAAAAGAAATTGGAGATGTTGGCTGCCGTGAAGGCATGGCCGGCTACTCTACATTCAGTTACTCGGTAAGAAAAAAAAATTAGAACATCCCACATGACACCGTATACATTCCCCCCCCCCCTCCCTTCCCCCTCCCCCCCCCCCCCCCCACACACACACAAGCGTTTTCCCGCAAACCAAAAACAGTCAATTATTTGGTTATATTGAGTCCACTTGAAATGTCACACGATCAGTCAAACAAGTTCGGTCTTTTACATATCACATTCCTTATCACACCACAATTTTCAACGAGCATGTAAAGTTATTCAATATCTATCACTTGAACAGATATACATATGTGATGCATTATATAATACATCCCACTTTAGCATTGATTTACAATATCAGTCTCTTCCAGGAATTGTATGGTTAGGCCACGGTCCTAGTACCTCGTTGAGAGAAAATGGTCGGTTGTCAATTATGTCCAGTCGTACTTTCAGTCGTGATCGATTCTGGTCGAACCGAGGGCAATCGATGAAAAGATGTTCGAGTGTTTCTGTCGCGTGCCCACAATCACAGTTAGGGTCATTTATTCGGTTAATTTTGTACAAAAATTCATTCGTGTATGCTACTCCCAAACGTAGGCGGTGTATTAACGTTTCGATCTTTCTTGGAAGGCCGCTTTGAACTGGAAAACGAATATTTTGGGTGTACCTGTTATAATATAAAGTTTCTACCTCGATCATTAAACCATATATCCCAAAATATCTCTTTGGAGTGATTCTCTATCATAGATTTTATGTCGGTACTTGCATAAGGTATCATTTGGACCCTGTCACAAGTGTGTGCGTTTGTAGCAAGCTTGTCCGCCTCCATAATTCCTTGGATGCCGTTATGGCCTGGAATCCATTGTAACTTTATTGTTTGTCCAGAATTTAGGCAATCATTTGATAGCTTCTATAATTCTATAAATGAGTGATGAGTTTGGGCTTTGAGGGCTCATTGCATTGATAGTTTTAAGTGCTGCCTGTGAATCTGTACATATGAGCCATTTGTTTGAACCGCTTGTCTCTCTTATATGCTCTACTGAAGAGAGGATAGCGTGTAGCTCTGCCGTTGTTGATGATGTTCTGTGGGAGAGTCGGTATGAGTTTTGGAGTTGAAGTGTTGGTATGATATATGCCGCCGTTGATCCGTTTTCCTTTGTGGATCCATCGGTGTATACATGTATATGATCAGGATATGCTTCCTCTATATATGTAAGGGCGCTTTGAGCAATAACCAATGCGGTCGTTGTTGCTTTCGATTTGATCTCTGGTAGATCTATTTTGATTCCTGGAGTCTGGTATATCCAGGGTGGTTTGTTAGGTTGTTGCACCCACACCGTGTAGTCGGGTAGATGAAAAGTTGATTTTGCAAGCGCGTAGCTAGTGCAGGATTCGCTTCGAGTCAATAATGCGTTAGCAAGTGGGTGGTTACAGTGCTGCGTCAATACTCGTAGGAAATTACGCAGTAGTTCCCTTTCACGTAATGATGATACTGGTAATTGCTTGGCCTCTGCTAATACAAGGGTTCCCGACGTCGGACGCGGTACGCCGAGACAAACTCGCAAACTTCGAGCCAGCATGAAATGTAGTTTATTGTCTTGTGTAGCTGATAAACCAGATAGTGCTGGGATTGAAGCAATTGTTTGTCGTACCAGAGCTAAGTGCAACATTAACTGGGACTTTGTTGAGCCTCCCCAGTTTTGCCCAGCAAAATGACGAATGATGTTTATTGTTCTTTTTATTTTGTCGACCAACATGTCCACATGTTTGACCCATGTAAGACATTAATCCATGAATACACCAAGGAATCGGTAGCATTTTACACGTTCAAGGGTCTGTCCCTTCATTGAGAGTTGAAGTCGTTTAAGGTGTTTCCTGGTAAAAGGGAGCACCACTGATTTCGTAGGGGCTATGTCCATTCCTCGTTCATTTAAGTATAACTCAATGATGTTGAGTCCAGTTTGAAGTTGTCTTCGCAATGTTTCGACACAATTATCTGAAATCCATATACAAATATCATCTGCATATAGTGTGACGTTAATCGGTGATAGAAGACGACTTAGTAGTTCAGCCATGACTGAATTAAATAATGTTGGACTGAGAACACTTCCCTGCGGAACGCCGTGTTTGAGAACGTGTCTTCTGGTCTCTCCATTTGTTGTCTGCATAAATATAGTCCTATTTGTAATGATGCTTTGAATCCATCGTAAAACAGGGCCTCTAACTCCGAGCTTCAGAAGACTGTGTATAACGTGTACATGACTAACAGTGTCGTATGCTCGTATAATATCTAAAAATACGGCAAATGTAATTTTTCCAACCTTACGTTCGTGTTCCACCGAAGTGACTAAGTCTAGAATGCAGTCCATTGTGCAGCGTTTCGAACGAAACCCTGCTAATGAATCCGGAAGGCTTTTGGTAGTTTCAAGCCACCATTGTAAGCGTTGATTAATCATTTTTCCAAACAGTTTACCAACGCAGCTAGTGAGGCTGACTGGCCGGAACGAAGCTAGTTCTATCGGGGTCTTTCCTGGTTTCAGGAGAGCCGTGACTTTGGCTGTCCTCCACAGTTCAGGCACAGCTTCGCCAATCCAGATAGAGATAAACATTTTGAGAAGGTTGCTAGTTGCAGCCGGACCGAGATTCGCCAGTATTTCCTGTTGTGTCCAGAAGTAGACACACGGAACGACGAGGAAGAAGCGAGCTCGAGCGACCGACGCGAGCCAGCGAGCCAGCCGAACGCTGCCGTCTGCCGATACCGGAATCACCCTGATTGTAAATAGTTGTTCTATATGTACTAAAGGTTATTCGTAACGGCTGCGAGTACTCCATGGTCTTAGAAACACAACAAAGTGGCGACGAGGAATCAACCTAGACCTGATCTACCAGGGCAAGAATCGACCGAACCAGGTACTGTGCATCATGGACGACCTATCGCGTTCGATTGGACCTTATGAGGAAGGAACAAGCTGGGACGAGTACGAGGAACGCCTTCAAGAGTATTTCGAGTTGCAAAAAGAAAACATCAAGACCAATCGGATGAAAGTTTCTGTTTTGATCACTGCCATCGGACAGAAAACTTACTCCAGACTTCGGGATCTTTCGTCTCCTGAGCAACCGAGCAAGAGGACTTATGAAGAGCTCGTACAACTCCTAAGTCGATTCTACTCGCCTAAGCGGTTAGTGATAGCCGAGCGCTTCAAATTTGGAAAGCGGGATCAAAGATCAGGTGAACCTTCAACCACGTATTTGGCAGAACTAAGACGGCTGGCGGAGACCTGTCAATTTGGAGACAAACTCGAGGAGCAACTGCGCGACCGATTTGTTTGTGGTCTCAATCACACGATGGCCCAGAAGCAGTGCCTGACAATTGAAAATCTGACTCTGACACGAGCTGTGGAATTAGTAGCGGGATTGGAAGCGGCTGAGGATCAAATGAAAATTCTCAAGGATGCGCGCGCCACCGCTGAAGACGAGGTGAAACAACTAGCAAGTACAAGCGCTGCCTGCTGGCGTTGTCTCAAAACCAACCACACTCCTCAAGATTGCCGCTACAAGGGCTACGACTGTGACGCATGTGGACAAAAGGGTCACCTGCGGAAAGCCTGCAAAAACAGCAGCGTGCAACAAAGAGGGAAAACGTCAAATCAGCGTGGGAAAAGGCAAACGCAAGGGACCAGCCAAGAAAGGAAAAGGAGCGGTGCAACAGTTGAAAAAGGAAGAGAGAGCGGACGAATATTTAGTCCTGCGAACAAACGCGGAAATACTGACTGTACCACCCCTCAAGAAAAGCGTCTTTATTAATGAAGTGACTCTGGAGATGGAGGTGGACACCGGAGCTACGGTGACAGTGATTCCAAAGCGGCTGCAAGGAAAACTGAAGATTCGCACGCTGGAGCCTTTCAGGACCAAGCTTCGCACTTGCTCAGGACAAAGCTTGAACGTCTGTGGTACTGCGGATGTCCAGGTCACAAGCAATCAGAAGACCTGGACGCTGCCACTAGTCGTGATTAATGCAGAGGTGCCACCACTGTTGGGAAGAAATTGGATACAAGTCCTGGACGAGACATGGATGCCAGCACTCCAGGTGAATACTGTGAAAGATGCGCATTGCTTAGAAGGCATCCTGGCCGAGTGTCAAGAACTTTTCAAAGAGGAACTAGGGTGCTTCAAAGGAGTTGAAGTCAATCTGCAGCTGAAGCCAGACGCCCAACCAAAGTTCATGAAAAGCCGGAAAGTTCCCTATGCACTCCAGCATCTGATCGAAACACAGTTAGATGACATGGTAAAAAGAGACGTCATCGAGCCAATAAACTACAGTGAATGGGCAACGCCTACAGTCAACATTCCAAAAGGAGAAAAAGAGGTCCGGATCTGTGGCGACTACAAGCTCACGGTAAATCCACAACTTGAAGTGGACCAGTACACTCTGCCAACAGCCAGTGACTTGTTCACGACTTTGAATGGTGGGCAGAAGTTCACTAAGTTGGATTTAAGACACGCCTACGAGCAACTGGTGTTGAATGAGAAGTCTCGCCAGTACGTCACCATACACACGCATAAGGGACTCTACAGATACAAGCGTCTACCTTATGGGATCGCCTCCGCCCCTGCTATCTTCCAGAAACAAATGGAGATACTATTGGGAGGGATTCCAGGTGTCTGCGTGTTCCTGGACGACGTTTTGGTAACCGCAGAGGACGATACAACGCACTTAGAGAGACTGCACGAAGTACTAACGCGCATGAAGGATCGAGGACTTCGGCTAGCGAAAAAGAAGTGCCTGTTCATGAAAGACAAGGTGGACTACCTGGGACATACAGTTAGCGGTTCTGGAATAAGCACAATGAGGAAAAAGGTCCAGGCTGTACAGGAAGCACCGGTTCCCAAGAATGTGAGCGAGCTACGATCGTTCTTGGGACTTGTAAACTACTACGGACGTTTCGTGCCCAAGTTGTCTACGATTCTAAAGCCGCTCACGCTTCTGCTGCATGAAGACATGCCGTGGAACTGGTCACCAGAGTGCGACAGGAGATTCCAGGAACTCAAGGGAATCTTGAGCAGAGCCCCAGTGTTGGCTCACTATGATCCAGAGCTACCACTGATTTTGTCTTGCGACGCTTCCCCAGTAGGAGTTGGAGCCGTGTTAGCGCACGTGTATCCGGACAAGACAGAGCGTCCTATTGCTTATGCATCAAGGACACTTGCTCGAGCAGAGGAAAATTATGCTCAACTGGAGAAGGGAGCTCTAGCGATCGTCTTTAGAGTGAAGAGATTCCATGACTACATATATGGACGTAACTTCATCTTGGTAACCGACAACAAGCCGTTGGCAACCATCCTTGGACCCAAGAAAGGCATTCCAACAATAGCAGCTGCAAGATTGCAACGTTGGGCAATGCTTTTGTCAGCATACCAATATACAATGGTCTGCAAGAAATCAGAAGACAATCTCAACGCCGATGCCCTATCTCGCCTGCCAATTGATGGACAAGAAGAAAAGGTGAACGACTATGCCACAAGTTTTTACATGGGACAGCTAGACCTGTGTCCAGTAGACACGAAGACCCTGCAGGAGGCAGGAGAGAAAGACCAACTGTACACCAAGGCACTGAAATTCACTCAAACCGGATGGCCTGAGAACGTAAGTCCAGATATGGAAGTATACTTCAAGAGGAAGTTGGAACTTACGGTGGAGGAAGAATGCTTATTGTGGGGCCGAAGAGTTGTTATTCCAGAGGCATGCCGAGAAAGAGTACTGCACGAGCTTCATGCGGTACATGACGGCATTGTGCGCATGAAGAGTCTGGCAAGACTGCATGCTTGGTGGCCCAACATAGACAATGACATTGTCAGAACAGTCGAAGAGTGTTCTCTGTGTCAGAAGTTTCGGAACCAACCAGTTCAAGAGTATTTCCACTGGCCGACACCCGAACAACCCTGGGAAAGACTGCATATTGATTTTGCTGGCCCGTTCCTAGGGGAAAGGTTTCTAGTTGTCACCGACGCCTTTTCTAAGTGGCTAGAAGTGGAAATAATGTCGAGCACGATTGCGGAGAAAGTCGTGGAAGCTTTGCGGAAGTTGTTCGCACTGCATGGACTACCGCGAACTATTGTCTCGGACAATGGACCACCCTTTCATTCGGAGGTTTTCGAAGAATTTTTGAGGGGAAATGGAATCCAACACAAGTTTTGTGCTCCGTTTCATCCCGCAACGAATGGTGCAGCCGAACGAGCAGTACAAGTGCTCAAGCAAGGACTGCGGAAACAGACCGAAGGGTCATTACAAACGAAGCTTTCCCGAGTTCTGATGGCTTATCGTTGCACACCACACACATCCACTGGTTTCGCACCATCAGAACTGTTGTTCAAGCGGAGATTTAGAACGAGATTGGATCTACTTCACCCAGAGAAGTTATCGGAGTTTCAAGCTCAGAAAGAACCGAAAAGGAAGTTTGAAGAGGGAGACGGGGTTTTGGTGCGAGACTACCGAAAGGCAAAGAGAAGTTGGATTCCAGGCACGATTCTGAAGTGTCTTGGGAGAGCGCACTACAAGGTCAAGGTGCCCAACGGAGTTTGGAAACGACACGTCAACCAACTTCTTCGCCGACCAAGCCAAGTTGCAGGCACCGGGGAATCCGAGTCAGATACTCTGTTCAATCCCGAACCGGAGGAAAGTACATCAGCGGAACGTGGGAAACCAGATTTAAAAGCAACTGTCCCTTCTCCGGGTGCCCGAACAACGTCTGAAAGCGCGGAACGCCGATACCCCTCGAGAGCACGCAAGCCGGTGTCTCGGTACGGACTGTGATTAGTCTGAGGGAGTGTTGTGTCCAGAAGTAGACACACGGAACGACGAGGAAGAAGCGAGCTCGAGCGACCGACGCGAGCCAGCGAGCCAGCCGAACGCTGCCGTCTGCCGATACCGGAATCACCCTGATTGTAAATAGTTGTTCTATATGTACTAAAGGTTATTCGTAACGGCTGCGAGTACTCCATGGTCTTAGAAACACAACATTTCCCATGTTATCAAGTCGGGACCGGGTGACTTCCGTTTGCGAGTTGATTGTAGGGCGCATTGCATTTCTCGAAGCAGTAAAGGGCGATCCATTTGTGCACTGGAGCCACGTAAATCGCAGTCAATGGCGTTTTGGGCTATTACACACGCTGCATGGTACCTTAAAGTCTGAGCTGCATTGCTAGAGTTTACCAGCAATTCACAAAATTGCTCTGCGAGTACCAATTCTGATACTCATCTTGATAACGCCCTTGCGCGAAGAGGATACCTCTGTATTACTGGTGCACGGAGTGTTTTGACTATGTTCCATTGCCTTGTGAGATCTCTCACAGCTGCCATCTTGGCACAGAGTTGTCGCCATCGATGCCTGGATAGCTGTTTCATCTTGCGGCGGATCAGGTCGTGTACGTGCTGAGCTTTTCTATATTCCGCTATCATCCCCGACCTTCTATATTTTCTTTCTGCTTTGCGACGTATCGCCCTAAGTTTCTCATATGATGCATCTATTCCCGCATACCCTTCGGGGGCAGATATTGATCGAGTTACACTATCAAAATTTGCCTTCACAATCGAGGTAAACTCTTCTAACGTATACATATTTTTGCATTGCATCGTATTCAGTCGCCGGAAGCTACTCCAATTTGTCATATTCATCTTTCTTTGTTTCCGGTTTACTTTTGAATACTGCATAAGAATGGGAAGGTGGTCACTCCCGTGCGTTTCAACGTCTATGTGCCAGACCATATCAGACAAAGTATCTTGTGAGCAAATTGTTAGGTCCAGAACGCTTGAATAACTGCATCCTCGAATGAAGGTTTGTGAGCCATCGTTTAACACAGATAGATTATTTTTCTCAAGTATGTCTTCTTTTATTTTACCGCGCTTGTCACATTGCATACCTCCCCATAGTGTATTGTGTGCGTTAAAATCGCCACACATAACGAACGGACTGTTAACAGCATCTAAGATGGACGTGATATTTTTTTCGGTAATAGCTATGGCTGGTTCAACATAAATGCTAATTACGCTCAATACATTCTCGCCAAACCTGACTTTGCATGCAACATATTCTGGTCCATCAGGTGAAGATGTGCATAAAAAGGTTGAATCGTATTGTTTGTTCACACAAATCAGGGCTCGACTTGGACCACGTGGACGTTTTGAAAATATGAGACATATCCAGAGAGTCTGAATTGGTCATCCGTGTGTTCTTCAGATGTTGTAATAACAGGAAACTTAAATTCGGCGATGAGCTTACGGAAGTCAACCATTTTTGTGCGAAGAAAATTGGCGTTCCACTGAAATATTGTCGTTTGGCGATATTCTTCATTCATTTATATCGACCTATTCGAAGCCAGTAAAAGAGGCTCCATAGCTAGAAGTGTTTTTACCTCGGAGATGTTCAGTGCATCGGAAAGTGATTTGATGATTGCTTTCACTGCCAGAAAGACCAGTTGGAGAAGCAATTGCTGATCGATCCCTTGGTATGGTGGGGTGGCCGATGTGCCTGCACCGCTGATGTCTGTGTCACAAGTGGTCGACATTTTTGCATGGGAAGTTGACGGTCTTGAATCTCTGCCGGCGACAGATGCAGTAGGCACCGGTGACCCTGACGGTTGAGATGTTCTGTGAAAGTGGTGCAGAGGTCTTTGGATCCCACTGAGCTGTATCACTTGTGGTATTTGCCTGTTTCTTCGACGGTCGTTGCAAAACGTGTGAGTACTTCCGGTGTTTCTTAGGCGTTGATGTTTCTCTTTGACTTGGTGTTTCAGGCTGGTGTACAGTCTCTGGATTCTAAGGTGGCGATCTACGATTGGGGGCGCGACCGTTCAGTATTTCCTGTTTCCTCAGCACGGTGGCAGCTTTCTTGCTGGAGCATCCGGCATATGTTGCTGCATGAGAGCATCCGCAGTTTGCGCAGTTAGATTCAGAGCGATAGTTGCAGTCCTTGTGGTGGTGTGGGCCGGCACAGATCTCGCAACGTCTTGCGCTCCGGCAGTATTGTGCGATGTGTCCAAACCGTTGGCATTGGTAGCATTGAATTGGGGCGCCAAAGTATTCCTCCACAGGGTGGCTCGTGAAACCTAAATACACACGATTTGGCATCGGGCGGTCTTGTATAAAACGAAGAATCACGCTGTCCTTGGGGTGAGGCGTTGATTTACCGTCCACTTGTCTCCTGTATGTGACCTGCCTTTGGACGTACGTAACACCTGCATCATGTAAATACTCCAGAAGATCGTTGTCTGTGTACTGTAGTGGAACTCCTTTACTTTTCCCCGTGATCTTTGAATATGACTTCGGCGTGGATGGTTTTACTTCGAATCCCATGAGAGAAGTTGTCGCTAGCAATTTATTAGCTCCAGGAAGTGAAGCGACACTCACTGCGAGACTACCATCCTTAGTAATTTTGTGGGACAGAATTTTTTCTCGTGCAATTCCAAGCACCTCATTAGCCAGTGAGTTCGGATTTACTTTCCAGAACGAGAACTCCTTGGAGGTCGTATGAAATATAATTGGTACTCCTGTCGACCTGTTCTTCTTGTAAGTCACCTGGATGAATCCGGTGTCGTCATCTTCAATCATGTCTTCATTCAGCTCGTACGTGGAAGTAGCACCTTCAGATGAAGGGCCGCTCGTTGATGTCTTCATGTGTTTGTGTGATATATTTACCCGTGGTCTTTTGGTTGGAATGTCTTGAGCCTCGGCGTTGTCTGCAGTGACTGTTGTTTGTCTGCTTTCAATTAAGGTTCCAGGTCCTTGTAAAGAGGTAGATTCGCCTTGCTCTTCCGGGAGGAGTTGAAAGCGGTTGGCAGTTGGTACCTCGTTGGTCGGTGGGCCGACATCTTGCGCTGTCAGCCCGCCGCCCGCCGAGGTGCGGTTCTCGCAGCTCCGATTTGCGGGTGGGGGTACGGTAAAGTACTCCAGAAAGTATCGTTTGCAACGATGCGATGCTGTGTTTTGTTAATGTTGTCTATTTCACGAAAATCGAAGAGTAACAAAACCACGAACGTACCGTTCGTGGTTCCAGGCACGTCTTAGGCCACGTTGTCCAAATTTCAGCCGAAACCGGCGAATGCATGCCGCGCAGATCTATTTAACAGTCGCGGTAATAATCGTGTCGGGGATCTACTGCGGCGACGCCCCGAGAGTTGCGGGAGAAGCCAGGAGAAGCGGAGCTCACGTGACCGATGCGGGGCAAAGAAGCGCGACGTCACAAGGGACGTGTCAGCGATTGGTCGAAACGTGAGGCGTGCCCTCGGTCACGTTTAGGTTCGCGATTTTTAGGAATACTGTTCTAATTTCCCCTTTAATAACCATGAAAAGTATTGGTCGGGCCGGAAATCGTCACTAAACCGTAAATAAAACACCATAATTGTTTTTCTTGTTGCTAAGCTTGACACGAAACGGGCAACGAGCAACGATGGACAAAGAAAATACAATAAAAAAAAAAAAAGAACACGCGGGAGACGTTTGGTTTTGGTTTCAGATGTCGGTGTCGTGTTTACTTTGGGAACACGGCACTCGAAGGATTCTGCAAAATGGTAGTCATGCCAAATTTGCGCGCTGTAGGTGGCTGTTCTAACGGTCGACTGAAGACCAGTATTCGTTCGGGCGACGCTAGTTTTCACGTGTGGGTTGCTGTTCGTGTTCTTTGACGACGAAAAGAGAATGTCCGTCTTTGGTGAAAACCAAACATTGTGCTGTTTATGCTTCCCTTCTTGGGAAGCGTCCCCCGCGGAGGAACCGGCTTCCTGAACGGCTTGGTCGCTGCCACTTTCCCTCCGCATCTCCCCTGCCCCCCAACCTTCGGCAACGCGCCGCTCTCGTCTCGCCCACACGAATGTTGCTAACTGCTTCGGAGCCTGCGGGCCGCTCGTTGCTGGCTAGGCGGTCTCCGTCGTGTGATGGCGGAGGTCGCCACACACGTACTCCCGTTCCGTTGGTGTTAGGTCACTGAACGGAAGCTCGCGAAAGCGGCATTGTCGTCCATGTTGACGGATCCGACTAGGGTGCCTCCATCTGCCGGCCGCTTCCGCTGACAGGGTGGAGACACCCTTTTACCAGGCTCGCGCCGCGGCGCCGCCATATTGTGGCTATCCCCCGTATCAGCGGAAGCAGCAGCAGCCGTGTGTGTTGCACTCGGAGTAAAAGACCGAGGGTTCTGTTCAGCAAGACATGCCGCGGTGCTGCGTTCAACTGTGCAAGGGATCATTCAAAAAAGGAAATCGGCTTTTCCCTTTTCCCCGTGACAAGGTGCGGAGAAAGATATTGGAAACGCAATGGGCCTTTTCCGGGGTTCTCACGGCGCATGCGCGGCAGCAGCAGACAGGAGTCCTCCATTTTTGGTGGCGTGGTGCGTCCGGCTCGGGACTGCTGGATGCAGCGGTTGTCGCGCGTTTCGTAGTTCTCTAACAGGCCCATATGCTGTTTCGTTGTTGGCTGCAGCAACGACAGCAAGCGTTGTCGCGGTTTAGGCTTCTTTAGGTTTTCTACTAGCCTGCACCCGACGAAGCGGCAGCTCTAGATTCCGGCGATCCAGCGAAACAATGCGGAGGGTGCTTAAAGGCAGCCTTCAGAGCACTCCCGCGTTTGTAGTTGCCACTTCAAGGAAGGTTAATGTTTTCGTTCTTTTATTTTTTATGTGTGTATAAACACAAGTCAGTAGATTGGTTAGCTATGCTGTCGTGTTGCTTATATGCCACGCAGAACGAGCGCCTCGGAGTTGGCGTTTCTGGATTGGTGCGTTTTACTGGCACACGTTTTTGCTTCCTAATGTGGTGGTCTCGCGTTGCTACGCAAAGTGGGGAGGCACTCACTTGATCGAATGACGTTTTAGCGAACGCCCACGTTTCACCGAACGACACTTTAGCGAATAGTCGGACGCCACGAAGCGGAGTTTTCGGGTGGGCCAAGTGGGTTCATATTTTTGTAATGAGCTGCCGCAGACTCGCCTCGAAGCGGCGTAAAGCGCAGCGCGACGGATGGGTTAACGCGCGCCCCCGTTATTCGATAAAACGTCCATTCGCTCAAATGTCGCTGTTCGCTAAAATGTCATTCGCTCTTCTGATATGGACCCGAGGTAAAGTGGCTATGCTGCACAGTTTGTTGCCACGTGCACACCCAGAAAGTGAAATGGAAGCAGCCCTCTCACCACCACGACCGCATCTGCTGGTCTTGGGGTTAAATAAGAAAGAGGAAACAATCGCCTTGGTGTGATGTCCTCATGTATGTATCGAGTCAAAAAAAAAAAAGTTTGCAACATTTTTTACGAGCGCAAGACTAAAAAAAAAGAAGAAATAGGTGTGGTTGATTTTGCGTCTTTTTTCTTCAGGACCTACAGTCACACACAGCTGTAGCCTTAAGTGCGGTGACATCAATGACGAGGCTCGCTCAGAAATCGGTGGCTGCACCTACGCATCTTAGGCATCTTAGATATTTATTGAACATGTATTTTAGTGATGAATTTGACCTTGTGAAATTTCAAAGTGTTGCTTCCTTCCAGTTAAAAACGAGACCAACAAAATCGCCAGGGTCAGCGGCGCTCGCAGACGCCTTAGTAGTCGCTGAACCCGACCGCCGCTGACCCGGCCAAGTTTGTTGCTCTCTATTTTTATAGGAATGGAGCTACGCGTTGAAATTTCACAAGGCGAAATCCACCACTAAAACACACCTTTGATGAAAATTACATTAATACGTGCAGGCGCCGAGTTTTCAGACGATTTTAGAGTAAGCCTTCAGATGTATGAGAATACATCTTGTCAATTAAAATTTTCGAGCAAATTAAACAAATAGCTCGCAATAAAAAAAAAGAAGCTTTTCTTAACTGTAACCTTGTCGAATAATTTCTGAATTTACTGCCGGTACTGCCTATTACATAGATCCTAGTTTAATGTAACCGTTTGTACTTTATCATTGATCGAAGAGAGCTTCAACTGTGCCCTCAGTCACAACGGGCGCCACGGCGAAGTCAGTAGTCCATTCATTCGTAAAAAATGCACAAACGGACTGAGTCGCCCGTATAGTCAACGCATTCATTGAAAAAAGTGCACTCGTCAAGCGCGTTGTGTAGGGGAAAAACAAACGCTGAGCGCCTTTACCGACCGCGTTCAGACAGCCAACATAGCTTGGAGCGGGCAGAACCGGAAGCAAGGCAGGCCATCAAAAACGTTTCTGCTCCTTGCCGATAGATGGCGCCCAACATTTGCGGAAAAGGCCCATTGAGACGTGACCACTGGAAGGTGACGAACGGCTCGAGAATATGCGAGGTGGGGCATGAGGGTCGGTCGTATGCATTAACAGATTCCATTCCCATTTATTTTAGCAGCTGACATAAACAGCTAGAAAATCTTAGCAGCTAACATGTACAGGAGAAAAATAAATTACGGTCTTTTTTTTTAACGCAAAAAGGAGACAACGACGGACACAAACACGCCAGGCACGACAGACGTTTTCTGACGTGTTTTCGTGTGTCCGTTGTCTCCTTTTGCGTTCAAGAAATATCTCTTGCAAAAATTATGAACGCGCCTAATGACTTTTACTTTAATCTGTGTTCAATAATTCTCGTGACATGTATTTAATTTTTCAAGACTCCTGTCTCGTAGTGCGAGCGGTTCTATAGGTGTGAAAACACTATTGCTACGTCGTAAAAAAGATATCTCAAATACTGTATCGGAGTTAATTTTCATTAGTACCCAGTTTTTTCGAATCGCCTACAATTCACGAAATATGAATCCGCGAACAATTCCGGTTAAATATAAACGCATCGGTAGCTATATTGAGGTACTAGAATAATTCCAAAACTTTAGCTTTGACCGGAATAGCGATTCCGGTACTCAACATCGTTTTCCAGTGTGAAAGTACTTTCAATATTTTTTTTCTGAAAATGAAGATGTCAGCCATCTGAAGGCTCCGATGAAGAAGCTGCAAAAATGATCTCCAAGAATGTCACATTCTTGGAGATTCTTGGACTGCATTGCACCACAAGTGCAATGCAGTGAAAATCCGGATGTCATCAAAAATCTGTTGAACCGTTTTGCATCGATGCGGCTTCGCCTTTATGTCCGGAGGATAAACGTTCCTGAAGCGACAAGTGAGTCTTGTGGTAGCAAGACTGTTGCCGGTGCAAATTTTCAGTAGAGATTAAAATATTTCGTGTGAAAAAGCGCTTTGTGCTAGGTGAGCATTGGAGTGCACTATCTACAGATTTCTGTTATTTTATAAATTAAAACCGTTTCGACTGTTATGGCACTGATTCGACTCTGCTGTGTCTATACACTTGATTTAATCTGGTATTGCTGTTTGCAAGCTTATTTGACGTTTTACATAGTGCCTGCAAATATACTATACACCCTATTACCAGTTCAATGAAGCATCTAAAATTCCGCATACCATTAAAATAGGCACTCGGATGAATTTGAGTGCAAGGAATGAGGCGAGTTGCCTTTAGGACCCGTGGTGAAAATGCCGGCACCGCCGCAAAACAAAATATTGATGAATGAGACGGCAATCGCTTTGCATATCAGATCCGGGACGCACGAGCTGTATGCTTGTAACTCTCTTTTGCTGAAGGAATGTCAATGAAAGTGTGACCCTTCAGGGCCAACACTCGGGGCATAATGTGCGCAATTTTAACAAGTCACGGCTCATTTTTCTGCGCAAAAACGCTCAGCGGACACACAGCGTTCAGTGCCGCCAAGCCGGAGGATAGCCACAATATGGCGCCGGGGAGAGTGCTGTCTCCACCCTGTCAGCGGAGCTGCCGGCACATGGAGGCACCCTAGATCCGACGAAACGACCGCGCCACCGCGGTGCTATTACCCACCGCGGTAACCAGAGTCTCATCTCCTAAATACTACCGATACCGACAATTTACATTTGACGTCACTCTCTAAGTCACCTCCGTTTTCGGAGGCCCAGAAATGAGAATGAATATAGTTCAGTTTCGGTTTATTTAGCTCTTTCGTAGGCACAGTAATACGCGTCACAAATGTCTACAAAAAAATGGGCAGCATGCTAGGTTTAAAAAAAAAACCTAAAAACACCATTAAAACAATTAATAAAATTGCATTCATTGATCCTTTAAGGCTGATTCACACACTTACGACTGACTACGACCAGCTAACCTCCATCACTGCTGCAGTGCTGCCTCTCGGAAGCAGTCCCAAGAGGCTTAAGATAGGTTTCGTTGAGAAGCAGGTGACACAAACAGGATCCGAGTTGTCCAAGTATTGTGACGAAAGAATAAGATGGAACTTGGCGCTGGTGTACATTGTGACTCACGATGTACATTAGCGCCAAGTTCCATCTTATTCAGTCGGTCGCAACGGTATAAGGTGGAACTTGGCGCTGGTGCACATGGTGACAATACTTAGACAACTCCGAGATACCGTTTACGCCGCCTTCTTCTCAACTCTGGAGTCTACAACCAAGAGGCTCCCGCTCCGCACCCTTTATCGGTTCAACCGCCTCGCTTCGGTTGCTCGAGCCTCGAGGTGGCGGCTCCATCCGCCCCGTGATGTCGGCTTTGGCGAAACACTACTGTCTTCACTTTCACAATTTTTCTTTCCACCAGCTCTTAACCCCCCCTCCCCTCCCCCTCCCCCTGCTCCCCTCCCCCACTAATGATGACCGTTTGGCCTCTGAATATGATACACACGTTAGTATTTCTTCTTTCGCAAGCCTCCTCTCTTCTCTCTTCTCTCGGTCGGCCGCAAGCGTCTGTACCAGACTTTACTCCCTTTTTTCCCCATTCGGAGCCGGCCGGCGGCGTCTGCCGGAACCCCTTTGTCCGTCGGCTAGTCGAGCTGTGGAACGCCAGCCTTTCTAAAGTGGGAATAAATACCGGGTATAAAACTCGAGAACCAGCCGATGCTCCGTTATGTCCCCGACCGCTTTGGCTGGCACAGTCGATCATGACGCGAAAGGACTCCAGCGATCTGTAAAACACTGCTTGCGCGCGTGGAAACGCAGCGAACATACAACAATAGCAGACGAATGCCACCGACATAGATTCGGGAGAAGATTTCGAGCCAGAAACTGCGTTCCATCATGGTCCTGTGCACAAGCACCAACGCTTTTTAACAGCTATGCATATGCGCTGCCATAACCAACTTTCACTTTTTGTCTTTTTTTTTTCATTTTGTTCGATTCATTTTATTATTGACGTCATCGGTCTTTTAGACGACATATTGACGACGGCGACGCCGACGCCGACGCCGTCGCCGCAAAACACGGGCACGAGCGCCTAAGAACCGCGCTCTAAATTTCCTACAATTAGTGTATTTCAGGTAAAAAAATAATAATTTTCTCGGGACAGCATTACTCGTGGTGGCAGACGTCAAAAAATGCGCGATACCTACTAATTAGGTCGCTAATTGATTGATGATGACTAATTAACGTTTTAATTAGTGAAAATAGACATATTATTCCAATTAAAAACTTGTTGAGCGCCATAGAAAACTACTAAATCAGTAATTTTGAGAAAGACTTTGAGCGCTTGAGAAGCGTAGTAGTGCACTAAAGTTACCACTCATTGAGCAAGTACAAGGCTAGCGGTTACGGTAAAGGCCCGTTCAGTCTTGCGACCGAGTGCGACCGAGTACGACTGAGAGAGACGAGTTCTCTTAAAACTTGTTAAATGTTTTTAAAATGAGGGAACAAATTGGCATTGTGGTGCCATCTATGCGGTGACCCTGGAACTGAAATTTCACAAGAGCGAAGGTTTTGCTGGATTTCCGAGGTCAAATGTGCGTAATACCCATAGAAAGGCTCGTTTATAACATTGACAAAAGTTTTTCGAGCCAAAAAAGAAAGGATAATGCGCGAGAAATAAAAAAAAATATGCCGGACCGCCGAGTTTACACTGCTTCCCTATAGATGGCACCAGTGTGTTTTCTGGTTTAAGAAGTTGTAAGGAACCTAGGTTTAAGAGGTCGCAAGAGTGTGAACGGGCCTTAAGGCGCCCGCGCAATTAGTTTCCGTCTCATATGAGAGTCCCAGCCTTGTACCTGCGCCGCGAGGGGTAACTTTAGCGCACTACTACGCTTCTGAAGCACCTAAAGTCTTTCTGAAAACTGATTTAGTGGTTTTCGATGACGCTCAGCAAGTTTCTAATTGGAACCATACGTCCATTTTCACTAATTAAAAATGAATTGGTCATTTTTAATTATTTAGCGAACCATTTAGTAAGTACTGCACATTTTCTGACGTCCGCCACCACGAGGAATGCGGTCCTGGGAAGAGGTTTTTTTTACCTCGAACACACTAATTTTAGGATTTTCGTCACTCTTACGTGAAACATTCTTTATATATTTCTCGCACAACGCTTAGTTCAATTGTATACTATTGCCTCTTTCGAAGTACCATGAAGTACGACGCACCACTGATCGTTGCAACCGCCGATGGCGGAGTAGAAGTGAGGGGGGAGAATATATGAAGACATCGGTGTCAGGATTAAGCTGAAGAGAAGGTAACACGACTTTTGTTTGGGCTAGTTGGTTCTTACTAGACATGATTAAAATAGCGCAAACTTGACAAGGACTACAAAGAAGGCACACGTCAGGACTGGCGCTTACTTCCAACTAAGTTTATTTCATCATCAACCAAGCAATATGTACCATCGCCAGCGAACATAAAAACCTAAAAAAACACAAAAATATAGTTATACATGCATATAATCTTAATGTATAACTATTTTTTGTGTTTTGGGGGTTTTTTATGTTCGCTGATGTTCCCACGTCTTGTGCTCTACGTTGACGTACATAGAGATCATGTCGACGATTATTTTGTTGAGTCGCTCCGTCAGCCCGTTGGTCTGTCGTCGTACCACTGCGTATACGTCGTATGCGTATTCGTATGCGTACCATCGTCGTACCACTGCGTATACGCAGTGGTACGACGATGGCTGGTGGGACTGAGCCGAGGATTTGTTGGGTCAGCTCTGCCAGGAACGATGATCCGGGATCTGTAATCAAAACTTCGGGAGCACCGTAACGGAGGACGATGGACATCAACAGTAGTCCCTGAGAGAAGGGCTTTGGTTTTTGCGTACCACGTGAGATAATCTGTGGCGACGATTATCCAACAGTTTCCCATGGTCGACAGCGGAAAAGAACCAAGTAGATCTATTCCGATCTGCTGAAACGGTGCAGTTTGTGGGAGAATTGGCTGCAGGAGGACTGCCGGCTTCGTCGGCGGTTTCTTGCGTAGCTGGCACTCGTGGCATGACCGTGTGTAGAAGTGAACGGTTTTAGGGAGCTTGAGCTAGTAATACTTTTTGCGAATACGGGCCAGCGGACGACTTTAACCAAGGTGTCCGGACGTCGGGTCGTCGTGACAGGCTTGAAAGATCTCCTCTCGAGGGTCGGTCGAGATTACCAGCAGCCACGGCGAGTTGTTGTCCCCGAAGTTCTCTTTGTAGAGCACACCTTGTCGAATGGCGAAGGTCGACAGGACTCGTGAGAAAACCCGGGGCACTGTACTCCCTTCCAGGTGCTCAATTAATGCGCGCAGCTCAGGATCGCCTCGTTTACGTCGTGCCAGGTCGTCGGTGGTCACTGCTCCCAGGAAGCACTCGTGGTCATTGTCGGCGCTGCTGCCGCAAGGTGTTTTGACAGGGGCCCTGGACAGGCAGTCGGCGTCGCTGTGCTTGCGGCCTGACTTGTACACTACAGTCATGTTGAACTGTTGTAGTCGGGGACTTCGTCGAGCGAGGCGTCCTGAAGGGTCCTTGAGGTTCGCAAGCCAGCAGAGCGAGTGATGGTCTGTGATTACGCGGAACGGGCGATCGCCCGGTACAGGTACGAGCGGAACATCGCGATTGCCCGGACGACCGCAAGGCATTCTTTTTCAATCGTGGAGTAATTTCTCTCTGATTTGGACAGCGTCCGACTTGCGTAGGCGATGACTCCCTCGGTGCCTTCTTGCAGTTGAACTAGTACCGCTCCAAGTCCTGCATTACTAGCGCCGGTGTGAATCTCGGTTTCCGCATCCTGATCAAAGTGTTCAAGGACAGGAGGAGTCTGGAGTCTTCACTTCAGCTCGTCGACTGCTCGCTGCTACTCCTCGGCCCATTCGAACTTCTCGGCGTCCTTTGTGAGGTTTGTGAGCGGTGCGGAAATCCTGGCGAAATCCCGAACAAAGCGACGATAGTAGGCACAAAGTCCAAGGAATCTTCGCACGCCTTCTTGTCTGTCGGCGCTGGAAATGCCGCGACGGCGCGAGTCTTCTCGGGGTCTGGGCGGACGCCTTCGTTACTAACCACGTGGCCTAGGAACTTCAGTTTGTCATAGGCGAACCGGCACTTTGACGGCTTGAGGGTGAGCCCGGCGGTCTGTATGGCTTGGAGAACAGCGCGGAGTCGTCGCAAGTGCTCGTCGAAGTCAGTTGAAAATACTACGACGTCGTCAAGGTAGACGAGACAGCTCAGCCACTTCAGTTCTGCCAGTACGGTGTCCATGACACGCTGGAAAGTTGCTGGCGCCGTGCATAGTCCGAAGGGCATCACCTGAAACTCGTACAGTCCATGCGGCGTGACGAAGGCTGTCTTTTCTCGGTCCCGTTCGTCGACTTCGATCTGCCAGTAGCCGCTCTTCATGTCCATCGATGAGAAATATCGAGAGTGGCGCAGCCGGTCCGGAGTGTCGTCGATGCGGTGGAGTGGGTAGACGTCTTTCTTCGTCACCACGTTCCGCTGTCGGTAGTCCACGCAGAACCTAAGCGTTCCGTCCTTCTTCTTAACCAGCACGACTGGAGAGGCCCATGGACTGCATGAAGGTTGGACAATGTCGTTCAGCATCTTTACAACTTGCTCCTGTATCACCTCCCTTTTTTAGCAAAGAGTCTGTACGGTGATTGATGCACTGGGCGCGCGTCGTCCTCGGTAACAATGCGGTGCTTCGCCAACGGCGGTTTGGCGCACCTTCAAAGACGTCGCAAAGCAGTCGCGGTATTCGGTGAGGAGTTTAATCAGTTGCCGTTGTTTTGGACCCGGAAGCTTAGGGTCGATGTCGACCTGCGCTGGCGACGTAATCTCTTGCTCGGGAGGAAGGAACTCTTTAGTAATCGCGGCGATTTGGGCGGAGTTCTGGAGTTCCTCGATGTGGCCCGGGGCTGCACCTTTCGTGAGGTGTTGCGTTTCATTTCGGACGTTCGTACGAGGACCACAGTCCGCCCATCCTGAAGTTCAGCTACTCCTCTTGCGACGCCTATCCCTCTTCCCAGGAGCAATTGTAGGCTTCCCTCAAGAACTTCGCCGCAGGAAGCTCCATCGATCCCGACGAATACCAAGAAACTCGACCGCCGTGGTAAGTTTACGTGGTCTGCAAGGACTCGGACCGCGGATGACGTCGCTTTGTGTTCCTCCGGTGGTGGAGCAGGTTTTCGTAGCGTCAGCCGGTTTGTTCCCAAGTCGATGACGGCGCCATACTCGCAGAGAAAGTCTATTCCGAGGATAACGTCCCTCGCACATTCTTGCAGAACGACGAACTTGACAGGGTACGTCTCACCGTGGATTTCAACTCGAGAAGTGCACCTACCGACAGGCGTAATGAGGTGTCCTCCAGCAGTTCGTACCTGCGGCCCCTCCCACGGCGTCGTCACTTTTCGAAGGCGGCGAGGGAGCCTCCAACTCAAGACTGAGTAGTTAGCTCCGGTGTCCACAAGTGCCGATGCGTCGTGGCCGTCGATAATAACGTTTAGATTGTTGGACACCGATGCAGGGGCGTCGTTATTATGCGTAGCGTTGGGAGAGTGGGAGCGCTCCGTCGTTCTTGGAGGCTCTTTGCTTCGGTCATCTTCGGCAACGTCACCTCCAGGCGTTGCCGCACTTAGTTTTACCGACGAGAAATGGGCGACAGGCTCTCACGACGAGGTCGGTGCATCGGCGAGGCTGGACGTCCTGGCGACGGTGACCGGGACCCGCGGCGAGGTGCAGGCGGAGGAGACTGAGGTCGTCGAAGATACTCTTCAATCGCATGTGGTCGCTCATCGTAGCGTGGGCGTGGGTCGCTCGGGTGGAAGCTTCGCAGCCCTATTTGCCGGTAGGGGCAACGGCGGTAGATATGGTCGGCTTCCCCGCAGTGGTAGCACAACGGGCGTCGATCGGCCGTCCTCCACACGTCGGTCTTCCTTGGCACAGCTTGTTCTGGGCGGACGTGCGCCCGATCTTCCTGGCATCGGGAATACTGCTACGATGAAGGTTCACGTCGGGGAGGTGCCATGTACGGACGGGGGGCTGGTGGCGCTCGTCGGACCATTGCGGTGTAGGTTAGCGTCATTTCCTCATGGGCTGCCACGCTGATGGGATCTTCTGATTGGATGGCTTTCTGGACTTCTTCCCGCATGACCTCGGCGATGGAGAGCGAGGCCGGGCGTGCGGCAGCGGACAGCAGCTTCTTTAGCTCCTCCTGGATGATTTCACGGATGATGTCACGGATGCCGGGGACGGTGGTGCCAACTTCAAGGTCGGGTCCAGATGCCGCCAAAGTAGCCGCTCATTCACACTGGAAGCGGATCTGCGTTCGCAAAGCGGTTGCGAACGCGATTTGTATGAAGATCCAGTACAAATGCACGCGCACTTGATGTAATCGAGTGCGCGTGCAATCGTACTGGATATTTATAGAACCGCGTTCGGGAACCACTTTGCGAACACGGATCCGCTTCCAGTGTGAATGAGCGGGTAGGGAGCCTTCACAGGAACTCTAACCGGAGCTAGGGTGCCTACATGTCTGTCTGTCTGAGGCTGAAGACATCCATTGTTGCCCTGAATGTGCCAGCGCATGACGCTCTCGCGCACTCGGTACGTGACTGGGGCGGTAAAATGGCGTCTATGCATTAGCCAAAGCTACGCGCTCGAGCTGAGTGGCAATAGATTGCGCGCGCTTGAAAATGCATAAAAAGATTGGGCGGAGAAGTGGCTGAGATGTCACTCCTCAAGCAAAAGCGCGCGTGTGTATGGAGGTACTCTAACCGGAGCTAACCGGAGCGGGCCCGCAGTGCCATGGGGTGGAGTTCCTTGAAACTATGACGCGCGCCAGCCTATGGGAGCCTCGTTCCTTGAAACTATGACGCGCGCCATCCAATGAAAGCCCGTGCATCAAACTCCGCCCGGTCCTGGTATCGAACCAGGGACCTCTCTATTTCCAGTGGAGCGCTTTACCAAATTAGGCAATCAGGAGTCAAGCTTCAGTTGAGAAAAAGGGTTTTAACAGCTGCCACCAGTCTCGCCAACAAGTGTGAACAGCTTGCATTTTAAGGTTATAATGATAATGTAATTTATACAAAGGTGCAAACAAGCTGGAAAAGAATAACTGAAAATGGACAGGTACCTGGTTCGATACCAGGACCAGGCGGATTTTTTCTATTGGGCATCAGTCACCTAGCTGTGTTTGGAGATTTGTGCTTGTTCTTTGTCCCCGTGGTTCCCCTTCTCCGGGGATTATTTTCGTTATTCTTATCAAGCTCACTTGCACCGTGGCATTAATTGCATTTTCATCATAACCTTAAAATGCAGCAAACTTACCCTTGTTGGAGTTAGACTGGTGGCAGCTGATAAAACCCAATTGCTCTGCTGACGTTTAACTCCAGGTTAGCTCAGTTGGTAGAGCGCTCCACTGGAAATGGAGAGGCCCCTGATTTGATACCAGGATCAGCGGATTTTTTTAGTCGTGCACCAGTCACCAAGCTGTGTTCGCAGATTTGTGTTTGTCCTTTGTCCCCCCTGTTCCTCTTTTCCGAGGAATATTTTCGTTAAGAATAACATAAGGGAGGTACTCCAGCTGTCCCGGCCGCCTCCTGCACGAGTTTTTCACCTTCGATGACACTCCAGCGTCTCGTGAGCTGAGCTTAAAGGCGTAGCTAGAGCCACTAAATGAGCTGCGCTTAGAGTATCGGCACTCCGTTCCCCGACATTGTTGTGGGCGCCGCCATTTTGGCTCGTATGCAGAGCAGACGCAACTGCCGATCGTTATGATTCAAAATTGCGACTTCCTCAGCATTAGATTCGGCGTTAGGAAGCTCATATAATATGGCTTTGCTCTGTCGCGAACTGTTTAAACATTTCAGGAGGGCGGAAAAGTGTTTCCTGTGATTTCAGATAAAGCTTCAGATAACTGGCAACCATGATTTTAAGACACAATATGGCCAAGTGTCGTTACTCTGAAGCGTAGCTTATTTAGTGGCACTAGGCGTAGCCAAAGCACGATAGAAGGGGCAACAGGTGAGTGCTGAAAGACGGGCGTCTGAAAGGCAAGCCCTGTTCTTCGCAACCCATTAGTGAATATACCAAATAAAAGCTTTTCTGGAGGTACCTCCTAAAATACGTGACGCAGGGGTTTCTCAACGTTCTTCTCCTTAGGCTTGTACCACCCTTTGTAGAACATGATGCCGACTGCTTCACGTGATACATTGGCAACAAGTCCAACATAAATATTGTTCACATGACAATGCAAAGCAATAATTAAACAAAAATATAGAGCCGATTGTATACAGACACTAAGAATAGGTACGCGTCAAGGGTGTAAAAGGTGTGTTTTTGAGGTTTACAGCGAGGCTACACTCTTTCGGCCCCTTTTTTTTATTATTAATATACCTTTTATGAGTACAAAATTAAATGTTGCTAAGTAGAACACCCTCCATTTTATAAAAGGTATAAAAATAAAGCGGAGAAGATTGGTTCGGTGCCGGACGAAAAAACGGCAACATAAACCACTTGAAATAGCTTCAGCGGAGGTTGTATTAATGACTCCGTCGAAAAACTGCTGCCCTTGCTTATGATTTTTATTTGAAGATATGTTCCTTTAACTGCGAGGTGTTATGCTTCTGGAAAAATATCTGACGAGAACCAAGCGACCTCTACATGTAACCTTCTTGATGACGGAGGGGGTCATCTACGAATGAGGATCTCTAAAATCTTGAGTATAGAAGGCGGTGGAGCAGTCGCAACAGGCTCGTGATCCCGGTCCCGTGCGTGCTTCATTGCTCCTGTATATCTCGTTTATGTGCATCTGACATCTGTACGAGGTGTGCGTCGCTGGAAAACTTGCAGTTCGTAAAAGAAAAATAATCTTCAGGGGGCTTCTAGAACTGCTAGCAATAAGCAACCAGTTCTTTGTGTGTCCACCAGCACCTTGGGGGTGGGAGCTTCCGGCGGTTCGTCGAGTTACCCAATCTAAACACATTTTCAGAATACCCAGACATCTTTTTCTGTCATGCTATTTATTATCTATGAACTAGAAATAGCCATTCAGGAAACGGCAAATCTATAGTTCATGCCAAAACCAACATTCAAATTTTTCTCCACTCTTCACTGGGGTGACGTCACATGTTGCATAATTTGCAAGTCGAACAGGCGGTCTAAAAAAGTCAATATGTCTCGCATGTTTCTTTTTGTTTTTGCTAAATTTTCTTTTCTCTCTTTCTCTTTTTTTTTTTTTTTTTTGCTGGCGTGATATTAATTAGCTTTCATTTCACACCATCAAATTTCTTGTAACCCGTCGGGAACAAGCTGTAATGCTCCCATATTATCCCCATATTACACCTGACGTCACATTTCCAGTGTGGCCAGTAGAACGCTTCAGCCTCTCAGACTAAACTTAAAACTTTAATAACGTCTTGACAATAATAATATTGTGTACTTGTAATTTGGGTTTCTTGTTCGGGTGGGTCTATCAATGTGTTCAGCTAATCTTGAGGCAAATCGGCAACTATCGAAATTTTGCTGAAGTGGGTAGCTGTAACACCGTAAGCAACTAACACCTTTAGAGTGTTAGCCCTGGAACAAGTCGATTCATACCCTCAAGGGTGCCCAAAATTCTTAGTGTGGAGGAACACTTTGAGTTATACCGCATTTAGATCAACAAAATTCCCGTATATTTCTTTTTTTTCTATCAGAACTACCTCAGAAATAAACTCGAGGAAATTCAGAATGAAACGATCTATGCTACTCCGTCGGAATTTATGGGTAATCATGGAGACAAAATTGACTCCATTTACGTGGTCTGCGTGCTCTTTGACCCGATAAGTGCACTAACCCCTGCCCACCACTGTTTCAAAAAAAAAAAGTGCATCCCTTTACAAAAGTATCCCGTCTTTTCTCAACAATTAATTGTTTTAAATTGTCAGAAAGTGTAGTAAACACAATAATTGAGCGTGATGCGTTGGAACGCCTGGGAAATAAAGCTGTCCTTATGTAATTGAACCTGTCAATTGTGTTCTAGGAAGTTTGAGCCCGAGGTATATTCCTTTAGAAGAACGTCTATAGACCGTTTAGTCATCGAATAACGTGTGAATAGTGTAAAATAAAACTGACTTCCGAAGTAAGAAAGAAAGGCGGTACAGCGTTTCTTAGACACCTGTAATATTCAGAGGAACAATCATTTGTACCTCCCAGCCGCTTCACTGTTATGCAAAGGAGTTCTTGATCTATTCTAGATTTATACTCAATCAAGGAAATGTAGTATAAGCGTATTTAGTAACGTAATTGTTAAGTTAATCAGCCCAAGAAGGAATACGGTGTCTCCGCTGCCGACGAGAAATTTAGCGAGGGCAGTGCAGCCTTTAAAATGAAGTCTCGGGCAGTAGGGAGACACGACCGCACGCCGGTACGATGCTCACCCATGGAGATCGAAAGGGGCGGAGGGTGTGGATCGAACCCATGACCTTTGGGTTCTGCAGCGCGATGGAACTTTTGTTTGTGACCAACCAGTGTGCGATACAATATCGCTGTTCTCGCGATTGTCAGAAGCAGCCATCGTTCCCAGTGTGGAAAGACCTGGGAGCTATTTCCCAGTGTGGGAAATAGCTCCCAGATGACTCTCGATACAGGCGTTCAAGAACTAGTCTCAAGTACTCGAGAAATATTCAGGTTTGTTTGAGTCAAATAAGCCACCCCAGGAAAGTTTGTTTAGAAGCGTGAAATGGGCTTACCACTCGCTTCGAATTTCCTTCGTCGCTGAGACTAGTTTTTGAACGCCTGTGTCGAGGGCCATCTGGGAGCTATTTCCCACACTGGGAAATAGAAAAGACCTCTGACCACGGCCCTTTACAGTCAGGGCGTCCTTTCAGTTCAACGCGCAGTTTTCTTCTGCCCCACGGTTCACTGAGCCGTGAAATTGACTCGCCGTCCTTCCCGTCTCGATTTTAAGTTGAGTAGATAAGTGGCGTCCAAAATACTTTTGATGCTACATGAAAACCTCTCACGTGCGGTTTTTGTGGCGAAAATAAATGACGCTCCCAAAGAGCTAAAGCACGGAAAAGGGGGGGGGGGGGGGGGGGGGGGGGGGGCCGCGGCGGTTTCCCCCTTTCCCCTTTTCTCTCATTTTCTCTCTGCGCGCATCCAACCTTGACGGTTGTTTTTTTTTTACTTTTCACAGACATTAAGCTTATAGGATAAATCTATATAATTCGTCTCTATGGACTGTACAGCAAACGATGGAAACTGCTCCGAAGTTCTTATTATAGTGCATATGTCCGTGTACGCTGATACGTACAGAGCGCGACACTGTTAGCGCGAACTAGCGATAGCCGGCTTTTCCATTTTTTCTCTTTGAAACCAAGTTATTGTTGCTACGGAAAGAGCTCGTTTAGTTCTATAATGTAAGCCATAACATTTCGTGATCGCTAATACTATTTAGAAGTAAAATGCGAAAATGCGCCGATGTCTTGTTTGCGCTAACATGCAGTGTCGCGACATGTACGTTGGTGCAATGTGCTACGTGGTTTTTGACAAGCTCGTGATTGAAACTGGTAGCCCTAAGGTCATGAATAAGTTTCAAGAGTATCGAAACTCCCAAGCTCCGTGCCGTGGCACTCAAATACATACGTATCACTGCCGCCATTTTAGAGCCTTCCATAGTACACGGTACGATAACTCTGCGCATACAGCGGCGTTGGCGCTGTCGGCAGGTCTTTGAGGTAAGTGTGTGGCGCTATGGATAGCCGCCTTAAATCATTTAAGACACTATTTGCAATGCATTCTTGCAAGACTCGTGTGATCATTACTCTGCTGTTCACGTTAAAGGGGCAATGCAACGATTTTTGTACTTCGCGCAAATACCGTTTAGAAAGGATCCCTGACGTTAATGTCCTACGAAACACTCTTCGTTTTTCACCGCACGCAATCGAAGTCGCCGAAACAAATTAAAAAAAAAAACGAGCAAAGTTAACCCCTAAATTCGCAGCCAGAACAAGCGGCCACGTGATCTGGAGCCGATTATATGCCGCCAATGTTGATCATAGCCACGCGCTACGGTTGGCAAGGCACAGGACACGTGCTGAGTTCCAGACATTATTATGGTTCGGCTACGGTCGCCACTGCAGCGATTGGCCAAGGGGGATTACCCGAATGCTTCTCGAACTATCGATCATCACGAGGCCAAATTGAGTGCCCACGCAACGCTCGAGTTCAATCTATGAGCCGCATTCAAATATTGTCACTGGAGGGTGCTGCGATCTCCCAGTTTACGTCATGAAGTTTCTCGAAGGAGACTGAATTTAAACACTCGCTTTTGTCCTTGAACTTCCACCGCAACAAAGATGTTTCTTGGTCAGTGGTGATGCGTACGAGTATAATTGAGTCTTCCTAGTGCCATGTAAGCTCGTGTAAAGTGAAAAACATTCCAATTAAATATCGTTGCACCGCCCCTTTGAAGATCACAGGTTAGCAGTTATTGTCATTGTTAACACCGCGCTGGTCAAATATATCATTTTGAAATAAATAACCTATCAATGTCTAAATATCCAGAAATACCAACAATTCACAAGATAAGGGGGGGGGGGGGGGGGGGGGGTCAGCGCCGTGTTCCCGCTGCAGTGGTGAACCTTATCGCTTAGAGCTTAGCCGCTTATTTCTGCCATTTCATTAAACCGCTGGTTTTTCTTAAATCTTCTAAGCTTTTTTTAGCATTTAAAAAAAATATAAACACAGCAAAATTTCATCTATTTGTTTACAGCTGCATACAAGATGTTAAGGACTGGACAGGAACAAGATAGACTGAAACAGTTTCAAGCTCTTGTGATAGCTTGACAATTGCTTTGCTGGTCGGATGAAGCTCGCAGCCAAGTACAGCAACAATTTCCCCGCGACGATTCTCAAGGCAGTCAACGCTATCTCCGCAAATCGTTAATGCAGACAAATAAAACTGACGATGAGATTCGAGAATGGCTTTATATGAAAACAATAACTCTCTAAAACCCAAACACTAAGGAAGCTTGTGTCATCGTTCATTCTATAGGAGTAACAAGGTGCATCTCATTCCCTCGGGGTATCAAGTGACATGCGTGTTTAAAACACCTATCAGACGAGTCCTTGAAATGGGGGGCATGTACGTAAATGACATTCAGGTTGGCCGTGGCAGACGAGAACTCTAAATGACAAATAGCTTGTGTGTAATGCGATTGGCGTCGCAAAGCCGAACCACGCACGCGCAGTATACTTTTGTTAACTCAACAATATACATTTTTTTTAGGTTTTGTTTTAAAAGAAAACAAAATATAAGCCACACCAGAATAAAGAGTCCGACACAGTGATTTCTAAAAAGACTTATTTTCCACTCGAATAAGTTGTTTTGCAGCTACCACGAGGCGCTTGCCGTTTGGCGGCTGACTTCTTACTCATTTTTTGCACACTTTTCTCCTCGGTTGCGCTGGTAGTTGATTGTTTTCTTTTAGCCTCATCACTTTGGTTCACCATTGAGACTGCGATGAATTCCGCTCAGTACCCTGGTCCTGATGTGATAAATCCTGACTCCCCTGTGATCTTACTGATATGCCTGCACGCACAACAGCAAATGGCGTTGTCTGCTCTTAGTGAGGACATCAGATCTGCAGAAGAGAGGCTGCTCTCGAACAGCGTGTTAATGGCTGCAGCTACTGCAGCAACAATCTGTAGTATACTGTTTGAGCATTGCGGTGCCAACACTGGCTCGCGGTTATAAGGTTGTGCGAGGAGCTTCCCTACCGAAAAATCCAGTATAACGTTTCGCTGCCCGGATTATGGAACCGGGAATCTATCTGGATTCTATCTGGATTCTATTTGGATTTTAAGTTTTCAGAAATTATTCCTTTGTCTGAAGTCTGAATTTCGGGCTTCCAGAAACAAATTTCCGGTTTCATAATGCGTATAGTGAAAAGTTATACTGAATTGTTAGGTAGGGTCCTGGTTCATTCTTAACTTGTACCTCACTATATAGGTCTACCGTATAACTGAGACCGCGAAGGTGCTAAACAAATTTAGCCTAAACATGTGCCGATTACGCACTACAGAGTTCATATTTTTGAAGAAAATAATATACGCGAATGATACTTTTTATAAATAAACCTAATGTTTCATTTGAATTCGCATAACAGGTGTAGAGCGCTGCTAGAGAGAGTACTCATTTAAGTGAGTCGCGTGACCCAAATGCCATTTGGTCAAATGCCACTTGAGTTGCCATGAGGCACTGCCTAAATGCCATTTACGTAAATGTCATTTGAGGTGCTCGTCTGGCAGGGGTGTAAGACCATGCAGTCAAAGCTTCATTAATGTTTTTGTGCCCAAAAGACAAAAAAAAAAAAGCAATGCATTCAGCGAAATAAAAAACGCAATTGACATCTGCCTGAGTATCCATTCACACAATAGTGTTTGCTCAAATTGCATTATGAGTCACCCAAACATTTCTGTTTCCAATTTCGCATGCGAAGCTACTCCTACACTACCTTTTACGATTCATGCTATGCCAAGCAATTTGAATAGAAATCACTGCAATCGAATCCTTATTCAGAAAGAGCCGTTCTTCAAGCATCGCTCGTGCCGAATCAAGCTCAGTCGATGAAATAAAGGGAAAAACTCAAACTGAGTCGAAGTAGCCTGATCGGCGGCGAGGCGACGAGCAATATGCGGAGAAGACCAGAGAAGCACACTTACCTCTGAAAGCTTGCTTCCTGCTTTGGGCTTGGAATTATTTCATTATATAATCGCAAACCAAGCACTTCTCCGCTTCGTAGTAGCGTTCTTGCCTAACGGGAAGAGGAAGAGTCTTTCGCCGTTATCTGACTGTTGTAGGCGAAGCATTAAAGAATTAGCATAAGATACTCCTTTGACACGGTATTCAGTGACACTAGGTGGCCCACAACTCTTTCGCTGTACTCCATCGTAAGGCGAAACGAGGCGGGTGAATTATTAATTCATTCAACTAGTGTTACTAAGCGTCCAACACTTTCTCGTTCATTTTGGCCTCCTGGGAACGACAAGGCGTAGAGACCACCATTGGAAGCATAGATAATTCGAAATTGCTAGCGGCCCTTGGAAAAAAACGCAAAGAACTAGTAAAATTTGCCTTGCAATATCATGAAATAATTTTATTTCTGGTCCCTGACAGCTGAAGAAGCGCAGAGTGTGGCGAGTCGCGATTATCTTGTTATTGCTCCGCAGAGGATGGGGAGTTATAGTAGATCGCTCCGGTGACTCCGATAACATAAAACATAAAACATAAAACATAGAACATAAAACATAAAACATAAAACATAGAACATAGAACATAGAACATAGAACATAGAACATAAAACATAAAACATAAAACATAAAACATAAAACATAAAACATAAAACATAAAACATAAAACATAAAACATAAAACATAAAACATAAAACATAGAACATAGAACATAGAACATAGAACATAGAACATAGAACATAAAGCATAAAGCATAAAACATAAAACATAAAACATAAAACATAAAACATAAAACATAAAACATAGAACATAGAACATAGAACATAGAGCATAGAACATAGAACATAGAACATAGAACATAGAACATAGCTTTATTTTCATGAGTAACAGTGTCCAACGTACAACTGACGAGCCGGTATAAACCTCGAAGGCTTGTGTACCTAGCTCAGAGGTGGCGAAGTGACGGTATATTTTAAAATTGGGTATGGGTACATCTATTTACCCTCGAAAGCAGGCGTCAAAAGAACTCGAAAGTTTTGACGAGAGAACAAAAAGGAATTAAACAGCAATAAATTTGATACATGACAATACAACAAAGCAAAAAATGCCAACTCGTTGTTCTAAATTTCGTAGTGCCTTTTTAAGTTTCCTTTTTAGATGTAAGCAACAATTCTGGTAGGTTATTGAAAACGCATGATACGTAGTACATTCGCGTATGCTCACCATATCCTGTTCTGATGCGCGGTACATCCATACGAAGTAACGGTTTCATTGGTCGCTTCTATATATGGCGTTTTAAAAACCGAATTCCAAAAATGCCGAAAAACTACTTTTTTTAAAGTTTTTTGATCAACGGTAGTTGAAGTTCGTGAAATACATATGCATTTAATAAAATATCAGACCTATAGACGCAGCAATTTTCAATATATCACTTAATAAATAATTTTCTTTGGCGCGCCAAAAAAAGGGAGCAGGCTGAAAAAATGGTTGTACCGTACCGTAACTATATGCCAAGGCGTTGTGTTAACATTTTTCAAACAGAAAAGGGCAATAAAACATTTTCACATTGAAAATACAATATGACACGCTTCTTAATCGTTTACAAAAAAATATGTTATATGCGTTCACCATGACAAATCACTGTCGAAGTAAATTTTCAGGTATTTTACCAATTTCACATACTGAAGATTTTCGCAACCACAAGAATTACAGGTGGAACTATGCAGCGCTACAGTAATTGATAGATCCACCTGCTTGAGTGGGTGCCAAAAACAAACAAGTTTGTCTACGAAGCATTCACTTTAATTAAGTTAGCATAAAACATACTCATTAAAGAAATTAACATTTTATTAAAGATTTTGGACGGCAATGTGTCATTCCGCGTCACATAACATCAAAACCGTGCGTCTGCCTATTGGTATATTTTACATTCTGAGATAGCATTATGAATATTATTTACATAAAGATTAAACAACAAAGGCGACAGAACTGAGCCTCCGGCACCCCGGCAGTCAGAAAAGTTATAATACTTTAATACTTTACTTTACTTAATACTATAATAATACTTTCGCGATTTTTAAAAGCCACGGCTTGCGATCCTCCTAAAACGAGTCCTTTTAAAAGCGAAAGAAAAAATGGGCCCCTAAAACGGAGTTTGTATAATTTAGAACAAAGTATTTCGTGATTTATGCTATCGAAAGCGTTTGACGCATCCAGGAACACTGCACAGGTGTACATAATATTACTGAAACCTTTTGCATATATTTTCACACATATTTTCGATCACTGTGGTCGAAACAGATGTTCAGCTAAGGTCTTTCAAGCAGTACTGAGAGTGGTGTCGTGGCCACGCGATTGCGCGTAAGAAAACAAAAGGCCGTTTCTCCCAAGCGAGAACAAAGGCTGTTTCTGAGCATGCGTTGGACACTATGGTTACAAGCAGAATGAGAACGACCAGGGGAGGGGGTCTTTCAGTCGCCCCTTGCCCAGCGCGAGCTTTTGATTTCCGAGAACACTTCGACGTCCTGCAAGCCTCGAATGTGCACGTGCACCCAAGCACGAAGGAAAACAACAAGCCGCATTCAAGGAGTGAGCCGACTTGCTAGAAACAGCATTTCAGCTGAGACTGGGAGAAAGAAAGCACTCACATAGCCTCCTCTATATACTCACAAAGCCTGGCAGTTTGACGACGAAGTCATATAGTGCCCGGTCGCAGATTTGGAGCGCGAGAATATGGTAGCACAGAGCATCAAAGAGTCATTCTTCGGGGAACCAGAACGTCAGCGCACAGCTTTTGCAGCAGCGAGAAACCCGAAACACACTTGTTCACTCGGGAAAATTGTGTTTCGGCGTCTCGCCGCAGCGGGTCGCTAGTCACGTGGCTTTTCTGGGAAGAACGTGGCGTCTGAATCCCAGCTCAGCACTGAGCTGTACCAACAGGGAGTATTCACTAGCGGCCATAGCTGTGTGCGCGAATTCTGAGCGCGTGCTAATGGCGAGCTTCCACAGTTCTTTTGCAACACGCATTCCGCACCATCAAGAGTGCCGGTCTTAGCAGACTATTGAAGTGGGCTCGTTCTGAGCATGCTCTTTAAACAGCACCCACAAATATGGCGTCCAGTAAATACTTCCTATACCTCCAATAAGACAAGGCCCGCGCGTTTCCTCCCAAAACGTTATCACAAGTAGATCCCCTCAGCGCTTCCTAGCTAGCCCGGATGAGCACCATCGTCTGCTACATCGTCTGCGACATCGTCTGCTCTATCGCCTGCTTCAGTGGCTTCTGTCGCAAATAATGAAACCGATGCTCACGCCGAGTGACTGTTGCTATAGCATACGATGAAGTTAGACGTTCACGTGGAGCGTTAAATGCATGAGTCAAAAAGCATTACTGCTGTGCGAAGGGCTGGAAAGCCCTTCGCTGGACGCTGGACGCTGGCACTGGACAGCATTTTTGAGGGTGCTGTTTATACTGCGTTCACTCTTAAGCAGAGACTGTAGCTAGAGCCACTAACTGTAGCCAACGCCACAAGCATGAGAGCGGCCGAGGTCGCTGCTTTGAAGCGTTCTTCCGCAGAACGAGCACGCGCACTAGAAATGCACGCCTGAAAGCCAGGAGCGCGTGCTAGCTCGCGCTCCTGGCCGAGCAAGTGTTCGCATGCACGTTGCAAATGAACTGGAAGCTCGCTATCAGCTCGCGCTCAGCAGTCGAGCGCACAGCTCTGGCCGCCAATGAATGCGACGTAGTTGTGACTTGGCCCCTACTCTCGTCAACCTTCAGCCTGTTTTCCGCTTAGAACAGGTCGGAGATCTACTATTCAAACGCCATGCGAAGGCCTCCTCTTCTAGATGGTATTGGCTGTACCGCCATGATCTTCCCAAGGGCAGCAGGTTGCACGTGCCTCGTGCATCGAAGCACCTTGCGCTACTTTTAAAACATGAAGGGACTTTACTCATCCGTTTTCTGCCGCTCCACCTTTTCTATTTCGGTGGCCGCTTCTTGTGGCGATCTGCCAGGCTTTGTCAGTATATAAGAGGCTATGGCACTGTCTCAAAGCCAGCGCATGAGCTGAGCGGGACTCAAACCGCGTCTCAAGAGGCTCGCGTGCCCCACCCTTTGCACTGCTCTCTTTCACCCAGTCTCAGCTGAGACACTGTTCTAGCAAGCCGGCACTGGCATCCGAAAGAGACGTCCTACCTTTCTTATCCCGTCTCTGACCACTCGCAAGTTCCAGCTCTGGTGTCGCCGTGGCCAACTTCGGGAACACGAAGAGGGAAATTTGTTTTGCCTGAGTGGGCTCGCAACGAAGGCTCAATAACGCCACCAAAAGTAACATTACCCGACGATAGTACAATAAAATGGGTAACGTGATGGGCTACAAATCCCAATCGGCAATTAAGACGACGATGAAACCAAAGCCTGTGTCCGCTTGACACCAAATCCGGCGTGCGATGCTGCTCCTTCGATCCAGTGTCATGGGTTTCTCCTCTTTTCGTTACTACTCGACACTAAAAACTTATACTCTTCACGTCCTGTGTGTGCTCGGTGGTAGGATGGCTTTCGTGGAGCGGCCTTCAGAAGCGACAGTGATCGTAAAAGCGTAATGATCAGCGTCGGTGCCTCCGCTTTTCGAGATACCAGTAACCCTAAATGGAAATCGTGACGGGCGACAGATGGCCAACAAAGCGCTCCCGTAGCGATTTTTAAGATTAGTTCTCGCAACAGAGGTGGGTTAAATGTTGCTTTTTTGGGGATATAATAAATGTAAGTACACTGCATGCAATCTGGAGATTCAATCGCGGTTTTAAGTGCATGCGTGTACCGACTCTGCTCTATCGCTTTCGCCCGTAAGCTTGGCACGGTTATCTTTGCAGCCGGCCTCTTGCTTCGAATGCAAATCGCGATTAACGATGTTGTTTTAGAATAGTATTTTTAAAATGTATATATTATGTATGAGGAGCGCAGAAACCTATTGGTCGAAGTGACGACGGGGCAATAGCTGCTTCGTTTTGAGTTTGATATTCCCTAGCTACTTGAAACTATGCTACTTGGCGTCATACAAAGTGTTATGAATTCAGCGATTGTCTCAATATGGTATGGTACCAGACATGTAAGTAACGCGTTACTAGTAACGAGTTACTCCTACCTAGTTAATTTTTTTGGTAACGAGTGGTCTATTTAGTTATTTTTCTAGGAAATGAACGAGTAACGTATTTAGTTACTTTTAAGGCCAAGGAACGAGCAACCGTATTTCGTTACTTTTGAGGAGTAACGTGTACAATACCATCTACACCAGCCTCGTTTTAATTCTAACCTCAGTATGCGTCCGTCTTGAGAAAGGCAGATGGGCAACCCGAAAAACCACTAAACAGTATGACAGTATAGACGCTTCGCACACATATATACGCGCCAGATTACAGCCGCCGTTGCTGATCTTCTCTTGTCTTACACAGATGGCAAGCCAGAGAAGCGGGCGTTGAGGAGCTTACACAAAGGCCATTACTGGGGAGAGGGAGATAGTAGGATCTAAAATGGCAATAACCTTCCCCTTTGTAGTAAGAATGAAGTGAAGTAAACAAAATAAATGGAGATAAAAAGTGAAGGTCGGTTAATTACGGCGCCCATACGCAGCTGTTATCGCTGAACACGTCAGTCGAACTCTACAGCTGAGAATGTTCTTCACCCAGAGAACACAATAAGGTTCGTTGGTTGAACGTTTTAGAATCGTGTACAGACAGAATGCAAACCCGGAGGTTTCAAACGCGAGAAGGCACAGAACCCACTGTCAACATCGAACTTTAGAAGCGGAGAGAACAAAAGAGAAATGAAGTCCAAGATCCACTAGCTCTTCCTGAAGCACAACACTGCCGTTCAATCGAGTGTGTCAGTAGAACGACTCTTCAGCGTCACGGTAGATGTATTTTTAAGGAAGCGGGCTAACGTAGCTGTTGAAAACTTCGAGAGACAGCTACTGCTTAAGAGCAACGGCTACTGAAAAGAAAGCAATAAGCCACGAAACAAAAGCAGTTGTGTATTTGGTTGTCAAAGCAACAAGAAAAATAATTTGTTACATTTGAGGTAAAGTAATGCGTTCCTTTTGAGAATCGGTAACGACTAACGTATTTAGTTAATTTTTGAGAGAGTAATTAGTAACCGTATTTAGTTTCTCTTTCGGGGTAACGTTCACATGTCTGTATGATACTGACCAAAATGTAAGAGAATGATTCGAAGCTTCTGTAGATCTATTCATCTTTGCAAAATGGCAGTGTAGCGACCCAATTTGAGTCTAGGTTATTTCAACATGCGCACAAACAGAATTTTGGATCATGTTCACGAACTTGCCGTAAACCCTCGCCCTGTTCTTTCGTTCGTTCGCGTTTCCGAAGGTTTTGTGGCACTTACCCAAAGGGGAAATCGGTCAAGGTTCGTTCATTCGTCTCACGAGGTGTCTCCTACCACTTGTTGTCTTTTACTGTACTGTTAGTTGGCGATCTACTCTGACAACATAAAATAAATCGCTCTTAACGCGGTGGTGTCTCGTGTAGTTTGATACGAGCGCTGTTGAATAGCGGCGTATCAGTGTGGTCGCGGTGAGTGTTCACGAAAGCCGGTGGGTGTTCCCGGGTACGCTGGTTGGCCTTGCGTCGTAAGGAAAAAATGATCTGTCCACCGCACCACACCTCGTGTCGGAGGTTTGGTCGATCTTTCTGAACCACAATAGGGAGTTTTAGAATAGCGCACGCTAAAGCTTTGCGTACGCAAAGAATAGCGTCGTCGCCCCTGCGCATGCTCCGAACGCAAACCAGGTTTCGCGCTTTGCGTGCGCAATTTTAGCGTGCGCTATTTCTCGGAAATAGCGCGCGTACGCAAAGAGCTTTTGCGCTTCTCCAAGGAGGATTCATGATGAGAAGTTGGCTAAAGCCAAGACGAGCAGAGTTAAGCGAAAATGGCGGCTTCCAGGATTATGTCGGCGGCTGCTTTGGCAACGTCGTGAGTGCGACGTCGGCAGCATCCTCGCGACTGCGATTTTCAATGCGAGACGAAATTGTACCCGGTTTGGTAACGATCACCGGCAACTTGATGCTTGCGACGCGCGAACACTTCTCGGCGAAGGTACGATGTGCGAAGGTCAGTACACGAGACCTCTCTTGCCGTGGCGACGCAAGCGGGCACGACCGGTCAACCGCTCGCGTCGCATTCTCGTGTTTAAACAAATCTAAAATGGTACTCTGGACCAAAAGACTTGTTTCTTTCTAAAGTTACAGCATTTCGTGAGTGAAATAAAAATTGTGACTGTATCTTGGTGGCGTCGCAAGCGCGAGATGCTTGGGCTTTTGCGTCGCGACGGAGAAACGCTATTCTAAAACTCTCTTGCGTCGCGGGCGCTAATACAAGTGCTAAATTTAGCGCTAGCGTGCGCTCAAATTGTGTACGTTATTCTAAAACTCCCTAATATTTACAGCGAAACGATCCCCCTTCCGATCGCGCCGGTACGGATTGTTTTCATCATTTGTTGCGTGACCTGTACGTTTACAAGATTCTGTCAGACGTTTCATTAGCTGCCTGTGCATCATTAAAAAAAAAGATTTTTTTAACGTCGATTGCGCACTATCTTGCGTCGCAAAAATGCATCGACTCCACCGAATTACGATGCTCGCGTGGCAAACCAATGCCCCACTCGACCGCCATCGTTGATTTCCGCAGCGCCTCCATACATATTCGAACGAACTTGCGAATAGTGCTACGTCAGCGTGCGACTTGAATTCTGTCCCAATCGTGGCGCCGCCGACATGCTCCTCGGGTGCGAGAGTATATATGTCGTTTGAACGCGGGACGCCGGTGGTCTTTGCGCGGCCGAACGTCAGATCCTGCGCGAGCGGCAGGCTATGCTCTCGTTCGCTTTGATGGGGAGACAGTTGGTAGGGACAGTGGCAGCGCCAACCTTTGCGTCTACCTACTAATAGGGAATGCGAGTTCGCGGAGACACGCCGTCACTGCACACTCTCATCTCCTCTTGTCCACCAGTTTCGCTCCGCATTGCACTGCGACATTCGTAAGAACCTATCCGAAAATGACCTTCTGTGTGCCGCCATCTTTGCCTCCTGGGCCCGTTTTTCGAACGCGAACCGTGATTTAAAGTTAACTATTGTCCCTAGAAGAGGGAATTTTAGGTCACGTGACTGGGAGAGCAGGGGCGCCGAGGGAGGAGCAGTACCTACAAGCAAAATGGCCGCGACGTCGCTTAATGAGGGTTAATGGTTCTTCTTGGTTCTGCTGAACATTCATTTCGATCCGGCTGTTATATTAATGACGCACCATCAGCTTATTAGCACGTCAAGGAAAGCGGTAGTTCGGAGGGTCTACTAAACCAACCGACAGCAGCATTCCGCGAACGCATCACTCTTCAGCAGTCCGGGATCCAAGACATATGACGGTGCTCAAGCCTTGCAAGTGTTTTTATGGTGAGTAAAAAAATGTTTTGCGGCCGAGTGTTGGTATATATTAATACTAACGCGTTTAATTTGTTACACTATGCACGCCAACTTGTGAATAGCCATTACTTCGCAGAGAAAGGGGGTTATCCTCGATAAAGTCTTCGTTCCCGGTAAACAGCTGGGACATTGTACTGTTTTTTTGTTCGCAGTGCGCCGACAGTATGCCGACAGCATCGAGGTTTCTACATATCCCCGGTGGCCAGCAACTCAACGGTGACGAGAAGCTTAGCTTCTCGTCACCGGTGGATCGGTTGGGCAAACGGAAGAGGGGGCAAACAGTTGAGATCAACAGGAATCGCAGAAACGTGCGTCGCAGGGAACAAAAACGAGACTACAGCACCGGCGTTGCCAGACTGGAAGGCACACGGGAAAGTTATGCGTTGTTTATGGCGAAACATATTGAAGGAAATGTTTTTTACATTTTCGAATATTCGTCGACAAACTCTAGCATAGTAGGTGAAATTTCTTCGTACCATCTGAAGAAAATAAAGTGGTCTTCAAGTACAACATTACTATATTTTGACTTAAAATACCATACTATCGATAACAACCAGCGGAAAAAGAGGATAAACAAAATGACTGGCTTGTTTCACCGATAGATGGCGCATCTTACTGCCCAATCATAAATAATTATGGTTGTTCTATATCCAGCCGTTTATTACAGTACCTAGGTACTTTTTCCTTCCTAGGTACCGTGGTTTACCAAAATGGGTTTACCATCACTTCGAGAAAACCGGCCCTGGGCTGTAAAAGGCGGTCTGAGCGCGTGCGCAGTAGCTCTCCTCCACGAAATATGAGGTGCCGCGCTTCCGTGCACAGCCCCTCAAAATTTTGAGCCTGGGTGATAAGCGCTGGAAAGGTCTGTACTAGGGTTGGGCGTAGATTAAAAAAATTGAGCCCGCGAAAATTAAGTCGTTTACAGTATGTGATAAGCGGCGCAACGTACATTTTTGGATTTGGAATCAACCGTGAGGTGTAGTTCAGAACAGTTCAAAGACACTCGTACTCGCAAATTATTACCTGCTCCAGCCGCAGAAGCAAAGAGGTTCGTTGATCATTCTCCGCCAAGAGCGAACTCCTTCGATTGTTCACTCTCGGCTGCGCTAAACAGACATTTTAACGGTGTTGACGTGGCTGCGACACATACATGACCTTCTCCACTTGTTTTGAGTTACAAATCTCGCCCCTACAGTTTACCTTAGGTAAACATTTTTTTCACCTAAAATTTACCTTCATACGGGTGTGTGCTCATCCACGTCTAAGTGGTGAAAACGTTGAATACAATTTTTTTATTAGACAAATTTTAACTGTTTAACCGGTTAAAAAAACTAAATCGCAATTAAATCAGTAATTGATCAGTCGGTAGGTTAATTAATTAACTGCCCAGCCCTATGCGGAGCACAAGTTCGTCTGCTTCTTGAACAGGGGTTGCGATGATGTCAGAACGCCGAAATCGTATTTGGCTCATTAACAAAAAAATGGTGGGTAGACCTCAAGGTTTCTAGTATTGAGGTGTGGCCACTATTCTTTCAATCACAGCCAATCAGAGCTCGGCGTCGTTCTGACGTCACCGCAGCCCCTGCGCATGAGGCTAGACGACTTGCCCTCTGCATACCCTGTTTGCCTTTAAGCCAGACCGCAGTCAACGGTACGACCCGCTGGAACCAATCGGGCAGGGCCAAAAGTGCATCGTCCCGGTGCTCGTTTTCTTTCTGGGTCTGTGATGAGCGGCTAAATCAACCAGGCACACAGAATGGGCAGGATCGCGGGGCGTTCACTATGCGGGATTGGTTTGGACGACAAACGACCAAAGAGCGCCGTGACAGTGCAGGTTTTGGCGTGGCTAGATTGACTCCATCGAGATGGCATGCGGTCAGACTTAAGGTGAAATGGAGCATATATTGGGATGCCGCTACTCTATATGATACAAAGCCGTGCATTCGGACACCTCTACATACATATTTCCAGCATTCCTGGACACGGTCTCTTTGCGCCCTCTCTTGACTATTCTCAGCAAAACACAGTAAAATGATAACTTTAGCCAAACTACTGCAGAAATCCTTAAGTTCCCCGGGATAGCTATGGAGGGCACTAATACACTCTTATCTAATACCTAATTGAACGTCAGGGTTGTATACGTTTTATTCCTGGCCCCGATATAATATTGTAGCATTGGGTCCTATGGGCAACTTTGACAAAATTTTAAATTTCTTCTCACGGAAATGAAGAATCGTAAATTTCCCGAGGAATATAACAGCTTCCGACTCATAGCACACACCGCAGTTAAAATGCGGTATTTTAAATAATACTTTTTATTCCTCGAGACTTCCTAATTCGGCCCGCTTTTTGGCCTGTAAAGTTAGCACTCCGTTGCGCACCAAGAAGCTTGCGGCCAAGCTACCTTTACATTGGCTTATCGAAAAAAAAGATTTGTACGATGCGTTTGTGACAGCATATTGACTAGGAATGTGGTGGTTTTAATATGACTATATAATAATTATATGTTTACAATCAAAATTTGTGCCCAGGATTTCAAATATAAGCAATTGTTATGTAGGGTCAGAAACACTTGCATTGTATATATTTTGCTTTGAATTTGCCTTTGTACGTAAAATTTTAGCTCGGTTACAGACACAAACTGAACAAAATTCTTTCAGGCGTGCATAACTAGAAATAACTAGAAAAATAACTAGAACGGCGCGCCGCTGGCCGTTCGATTGTGTGTCTTGTTATATATCTTATTTTATTTAAACATATATACGCGAATAAATAAAGAACAGAGCAATGACGACGTTGAGGATGACACACCTGGCCTCAATCTGAGCCCTGGTTCTTCGGAAGCGGCAGCTTTTACTTTGACTGGGCTACCTACCTCCTTGGAGCCTGATGCTCCGACCCCAGTGTACCCCAGTGCGCAACAGCGCCATCACGTTCCTGGGGCTCCTTCATGCACCAATCGAACGGCGTGCCAAATCCCCATGGCTCGCTGCTGAAACGCCCAACCCACCTCCACGAAATCTGGACTTCTGCGAATCAGACTGTCATCCTCCCCAACACCAACAATCCATGTCGTCGTCATCATGCATGTATATACTCACCACATTATCAGGTTCACTAGACGCGGCACCGCTGGCCTTCATGGTACGAGCTGGTGCCTTTCCGCGGTGCCGCGGCACTCCAGAGCCAAATAAATAAAGTCTAAAGACTAAAGCCAAAATTCTTTGCTGATCAACAGTTGGTAGCGCCTTAAAAACAAAAAGGACAATAGTGTTTCCCCGTTTATAGGATACAAATTCCAAAACTACACCATACCAGTGCCGCACATTAGTGAAATAACATAACACCGCTTTGGCGGTTCCGAAAATATCAAATACACCATCCTCTATTTCCCTCCAACTTAACCTGGCCAATAAAAGTTGGTCCTCAAGAGAGCTGAGCCGCTGCATTTTCGGGAATCGGCGGAGAACACGTCCACGTACATAAAAGAGCGCGAGATGACAGAGAGGATTGGCTTGGCCGAACTGAATCTGACTTAAAGCAAAGCGCGATTACCGCAAGTTGGCAAGGGCTGTGTTCCAAATCCTACCCAAATGAACCCGAGTTACTCCAGCGGGTCGAGTCACGTGGCAACACAGATTGAAGAACGCTGGAAGCGGGTAGGTCTCGGAACGCCAAGGTACAAAACTCTTACCCTGGAGTAAGATCGAGTAAATTTTGGAACACGGCCAAGATGTGCCACGAAGAATTTATCCAGGAAAAATTAACATTTATAATCGTAAATTAACCTTTTGTTGTGTTCGAAAAGAGGCACTCTGATAAAACAAATACGTGGTTGCAGTAATAGTATGCGTTTAATGTTTTATATAGTGCTTTTTACGACCGCTAGTGGCGCTGTCATAATCGCAGTACCGTAGCCCGCAGAGAACGGTCTATGAAAGTACTTTTTTGAGTCTCCGCTATGCCCCTGATAGCGGGTCTCGTAGCGGGTAGCGGATAGCGTTGCGGAAAGGCCGAAACGATCTACGAAAACTTCCTATTGGCTTGCACTGGCGTACCGACCGCCGGCAGCATAGCGCGTCGTCGTGAAATGTCTGCGACTGATAATGATGAGAGCTTTTTTGCCAAAAAAAAAAAAAGACTCGGGGCGGACTTCCCCTCCGTCAGGGCTGGATTTGGCGCTGTAGGCGTTCTGTCTAATACAAATGAGCGGAGTGGAATGTCTTCCCCCTAGTAAAGTATTTGGCCAGACGCAAACGGTAAGAAGGGTGGGAGGCCGGAGAGATGCACAGGATGCACGGTTTACGCGTGGTGATAGGATGAAGTTACCTAAGCGGTACAATCATACTGGTGAATATCTGCCAAGGTTGCTCTAAAGCCCCTTCATGTTTCAAAAGTAGCGCAAGGGGAATCGATGCACGAGGCGCGTGCAGCGTGCAGCCATTGGGAAGATCATGGCGGCACAGCGTACACTCTAAAACCGGTCCCTCATAAAAAACGCTGTCCCTCTGATTTTAGAGGGGACAACAATGCTTTCAGGGGGACAGCCCTTTTTAAGAGGGATATTGAAAAATAAAATAGCAACATCTAGAGGGACACCAACATATTAAGAGAGACCAAGGAAACCGTTTCGTTAGTCCCTCTGAACAGGAAAGACAGACAAAAAGATTCACGCGTGTCCCTTCATATTAAGAGGGGACCGGTCCCTCTTAACTGGACCAATGTAGTTCGGTCAGGAGGAGGGGGGCAGGCGCACTAATCCACGGCAAAGAGTTCAGACGGTGCTAAGGCTTCGCGCCAATTCACGGAGAGCTGGAAACGGTCGTTGCCGGAGTGTCGCAAGCGTCATGCTGCTCGTTTGACTTCCTTCGGGTGAGTAATCCTGTCATATTGGCGCTTTTGTTTTGGGTGCATTGCGGGTGGGAATAACGAGCCATCAATATTTTCACGCTGGCTGTGAGATGCACGAGCTTTGCATGTAGAGTGAGAGTGTTCAGCTGTAGTCCGCGGACGCGGTCGCTTCCTGGATCTGCTCGTTCAGCTAGCACAAAGCGTCGCTAATCGTTTGCCCTGCCGTGAGCCGCAGGGCTGTCTTTCGCACAAAACACTTTAGCGGGTTAGGGTGTCCCAATGTGTACGCGTCTGTCTTAAGCTGGTGATATCAGACCATTTTCTGTCCGCGCTTGTCTACTTTTCAATTTCGAACGCGCGATCGTTCTTCTCCCAGCTTGAGCTGCTAACTTTGGCAGTGCTACGCCGGCATTTTATTACCGGCAATGTCCTGGTATTTTATCCGTGAGCGTACACTGTCGGCATCGAGTACTACAAAGGATGGCATCACCCTCCCTAAGGCAAAGCCAACATAAAGGCACCCTAGCTGGGGCAGTCAGTGTTTGTAAGCTTGGCTCGCCGATTTCTTTCTCGGTGTGCACTCTAAATGCTTGAGGTTGACCGCCCGAGAGCGTTGATTGACAGAAACAATGTTGGCGATTTTGCGTTTGTTTGCCTTCACAATTCATTACAGCAATTTACACTGCAACGTTATGTTGTAGACATCGTTAGCGTTGCAGTGATTATGAACATTTTTTTCTCAAGTGGGCGGCGAGTAAAAACCCATAATGTGTGTGTATGTTTGTGAAAAGGGCAGGGGGATTGGACGAGCACAAAACAAAAAGAAGAAATAAAGGTTTTTTTTTCTTCGCGTGTTCGCGTTGCGTCGGCGTCGCGGCGTCTGGGGGAAGGGTGTAGCGGCGGCCAGGGAGTACATTTTTTTTTTTTTGTATTTCTTTGGCGTATTGTTTTGTTCGTTATATTTTGACGGTCTTGCCGGCACAGCTACCGGCTTTTTTTTTTTTTTTTGGCGCCGACCATGTTTTTGTTTTTGGAGATTTTATTTATGATGTTTATTATGCTCTTTGTTTTCTGTAGCTGGCTGAATATTTTTTTTTTCTGTGTCGTGCATCCGCGAAAAATATATAAACAGAAGTTTGCTTTTTTTTTTTCTTTTCTTTCTTATGCGCTTTAGGGCTAGTGCGTTGACTGTGGTTGTTAAATGACTGACCGTTATTAACAATCTTGTTTTCAGAGTGAGGCAATGGCAACGAACGTTGACATGAAGGGAATCAGGCGGGGGTTCCGCTCGGATTGCTCGTGTAAAGAGCTCTACCGGGACCCTCTGCACGGTGGAACGCACCACCCTGAGTGGTGAGCCTACTGCGGCCACCCGCACACGGTTCACAACGAACTCGGTAATTATTAACTTTTTGTATTCCGGTATGTAGGTAGGCTCTATTTACGTTCTGTTGGCATATGCACTGCCTCTGAAAAAAAAAAAAAAAAAATGAATGGCTTGCGGCGAAATATTTACAGAAATGTAATTTTTTATTTGATTATGTTGCTTTCTAAAACATGCGCGAGATCACTTCTGCAGCTTCGAGCCGCAAATGCAATCCATGCTTTCCAAAGCACATGGGGCTTCTAAAGCTCATCTACTACTAAATGCGTTTTCGTTTTGTCTTGGTAATACAGAAACAATTGATTCTCGTAAATTAATTAAAACTGCAGTCTATTCTCGTACCAAAAATTAATAGTAGCAGAAGTTGCGTCATAAGCTAATGTCACTCGCTATTTCATCGCATACAGATTGGGTTCCGAATCTTTGAACTGTTTGCACTATATTTTCGCATTTGTTTCCTGTTATATCGAGTCGGTTCACAGGAGACCACTGGTCAAATCGGTTTAATCACTTCGGAGCCCGGCGTTCGTCTGCCCGCGCACCCCGAGCCTCGAGCGCTCAGTGCCCACGCTCCTCGAGTGGCCTCGAGCTGATAAGCGCCAGTCTGTCAGACAGTACATAACACCTCCTCCAACTAGTTGTGGTACCCGTAGCGTTGCGGAGGTCGTCGGGTTCGGGTGGGCCGGGGGGTACCCGAAGCGGGATTAGTGCCGGCCGTCGAAGGCGCTGACACTGGTTCCTGAGGAGAAGTCGTTGGCTTGTCGCCAGCTCCCGGATGCGATCTGGTTGGTTGGGCCTGGCTGTCAGAGCTGTGTGATGGTGGCTGCGTTGAAGCCGAGCTGTCAATCTCGATGTCCCAGACCGGAGGCCACGTGTCCGTTTTTTCTCGCACCTCGGTGTTTGTCCATCGCTTCCGTATATGGTTGCGATGACGGCGCACCAATCCTTGATCAGTGCGGACCATCCATGAACGTAGGCCCATTCGACGTTCGACAACTCCAGTAATCCAACCCTTACTGCTTGGAAACTTCTTCGTCCAAACTGCCTGTCCCACGCTCAGCTCATGCGGGTCCGAGGAACCGGTCGTTATTTCAGGTTCTTCAGAAAGGGTAGAGGAATCGGCTGCCATCACAGGTTTTTCAAACACAACACACTTTAGTCGTTCTAAAGCTGATGGAAGCTCCCTTCCATACATCAGCCAAGCTGGCGTTTTTCCCGTGGCGACGTGAATGGTGCTATGTTGTTTAAACAAAAACCTTGCAAGCGCACACCTTAGTTCTTCCTTCCCTCTCTTGGCGAGAGCGATTTTTAGCTCCTGTACCATGCGTTCCGCCTGTCCATTAGTGGCAGGATGGTACGGTGCACTTGTAACCGCCAGGATGCCGTTGTTCCGGTAAAACCTTCTAATTTCCTCAGACACCAACGCTGCGCCATTGTCCGACACAACTTTCCTTGGCAGGCCGAATGTTGCAAACATGGCCCGTAGTTCCCTAATGACTTCGGTCGAGGTCATATTGCGGACCACCCGCACTTCGAGCCATTTGGTAAACGCGTCCACCACAACCAGGAAGACTTGACCATTGACCGGACCTGCAAAGTCCACGTGAAGGGTGTCCCATGGCTCTGATGGCCTAGTCCAGACAGGGATAGGTTCTTTGGGCGAACACTTTCGGTGCATCTGACAGGTGCTGCATTCTGCAACTGCTGTCTCGATATCAGTGTCTATTCCGGGTCACCAAACGTAGCTCCGAGCGCATGCTTTCATTGCCACAATCCCGCGATGTCCAGAGTGCATCAGGGCCATCGTCTCTTTTCTTAGCTGTGTAGGAATCACGATTCGTGCTCCCCAACTTACACATCCCCTGTGGTTCGACAGCTCTGCCTCTTTGGTTCTGTACGCCGAGTACTCCGGTGTTTGTAACCGGTCGAGTGTACCCTCTTGGATGGCTCGGTATACTTTCGCAAGGACGCTGTCGGCTGCGGTCTCTCTCGCCACTTGTTCGGCGGACAATGGTGGCCGGGACAAAGCTTCAAACATCAGGATATCTCCTGGAATCTCCGGCTCATTTTCAGTGGTTGACAGCGGAAGCCGGCTAAGAGCGTCCGCATTCTGATGCCGTTTTCCTGGTCGGTATCTTAGCTCGTAGTTATAAGCTGCCAGTCTGACACACCATCGGGTCATCCTCGGTGACAGGACTTGTGGAACAGGCTTCTCAGCTCCGAGGATGCCTAGCAGAGGCTGATGGTCTGTGTAGATGATCACACTCCGTCCTGCGACGTACTGATGGAAATGGTTGACCCCAAACACAATGGCCAGGCCTTCTCGGTCAAGCTGAGAATAGTTTCGCTCGGAGGTTCCTAGCGTCCTGGACGCGAAGGCAATCGGAGCCTCTCGGCCGTCTGAGTCCAACTGTGCTAGCACGGCACCCACACCATATGGTGAAGCATCGCATGACAACAGTAATGGTTTCCTTTCATCATAGTGTGCCAGCACAGTGTACTGCACTACTAGTTGCTTCAATTTCTGGAAAGCCTTACGATGTCTGTCCTCCCATCGCCATTCTGCCTTCCGCTCCAGTAGGCTATAAAACTCTTTCGCTATTGTCGCTCTATCTTGCAGAAATCGGTCATAGAACGCTAAGAGTCCCAAGAAAGACTGCAACTCTGCCTTGTTTGTCGGCTCTGGAGCGTCCACCACCGCGCGAATCTTGTCTTGTGTGGGATGAATTCCCTCCGGATTGATCAGGTGACCCAGAAATTTGACTTCTCTGACCCCGAAGTGGCATTTGGTTTCTTTCAATCTCAGTCCTGCTTTCTCTAGTCTTGTCAGCACCTGGTCTAGTCGATAGGCATGTTCCTCGGCGTTTGCCCCACTGATGATAACGTCGTCGAGGTATGCAGCGACTCCGGGGATGCCTGCTAATGTCATGTCCATGACTTTTTGGAAGATTGCCGGCGCTGCCGCCACTCCAAAGGGAAGTCTTTTTACTCGGAACAAGCCCTTGATGGTGTTGATTGTTAGCATTTCGGCCGTGGTGTCTGTCACTCGCAGCTGTTGGTACGCCTGAGCGAGGTCCAACGTTGAAAACACTGTGCCACCTCGGAGGTTAGACAGCGCTTCCGTGGGGGTGGGCAGGGGGTAAGCGGCCGGTTTAGCTGCGATGTTCACCGTACTCCGATAGTCCCCGCAGAGTCTCACCGAGCCATCAGTCTTTCTGACCACGACCACTGGTGTCGCCCATGTTGAATGTTGGACCGGTTCGATAATTCCTTGCTTCTGCAGAGCCATTAGCTCACACTCTACGACAGGGCGCAAAGCAAAAGGTATGGTGCGTGCCTTGCGGAATCTTGGGGTAGTTGGTTCTTTGAGCTCCAGCTGGACTGGCGGACCAGTGTACCCCGTGATGTCGGACTTGAATACTGCCTCGTGTGCTTGAACCACCTTCCGGACCTCTCGGCTTGGCGAAAGATGGTGCAACCCGCTGACTTGTATCTTCAGCGCTGGGAACCAATTTCTACCCATCAAGTTGCACCCAGTTCCACTTGTCACCATCAACGGAAGAAGGTAGTCTTTGGACTTGTGTCTTACTTTGACTTCCGCAGACCCGAGAACACACAATCCTTCGCCCGTCCACGTTCGAAGTGTGACATCCTCTTTCAGCAAGCGAGGAGGCTTAGATGGCCAGGTCTTGCGGTGTGTCTCTTCACTAATAACTGTGAATGCTGCTCCTGAGTCGACTTCGAACTCCAGTGGTCTTTCCTGGACCTTGAGCGTTACGAGGTACTTGGGTACGATACCTCTTGCGTGTTGCACGTTCAATTCCTGTAAGTCCAACTGGTGGTTTTGATCACAACCACTAACCTGTGCATCGTCGGCATAGTCGTCTTCATCGTAGCTCATGTGATGGGTTGAGCGTCGTGCGCCCGCCCTCGCTTTGTTGCGACATGCTTTCTCAATATGTCCTATCTTCCTGCAGAACCGGCAGGACACCTTACTGAATGGGCAAGCGTCTTGTCTGTGCTTTCCAAGGCAACGGTAGCATTCCGGCTCCGCTTGCACTTTTTCCGCCTCCGAGGGGCGTTTTGCAGCTTGCGCTGATGTAATCTTATGTTGGTCGGCCGTGGGGGCTTTAAGCTCCTGCTGCTGTTGAACGGCGCTTTCAAGTCGTGTTGCCTTGTCGTAAGCTTGCTTGAACGTCAGCGTTTTTTCTGCGAAAAGCCTTTGCTGTAGACGCTCATCTTGCACGCCACAGACTAAACGGTCTCTGAGCATCACGTCCAGTGGTAACATGGTTGGGTTCGATACCAACGGGTCGACGGCTGTTGATGCTCCAGCGCTTGTTGTCGCCACCGCCGGCCTTGTCAAAACGCCGAAATTGCAGTTGGCAGATAATTTCTTCAAAGCAGCCACATAGGTAGCGATTGACTCGCCGGGTTGTTGATCGCGGCGTTGGAATTTGCTTCGGCTGAACAGTTCCGAAGGCCGTGGGTCGTAATGCTGCTGGAGCAAGGACATGATGTTTTCAAAGCTCACCTCTCCTGGCTTATTCGGGGCCGTTAGGGCTTGTACGGTGTCGTAGGTTTCCGCACCGCACAGGGTCAGTAGCAGAGCTCTCTTTTTCCCGGGGTCCGTGATCTCGTTTGCTTGGAAGAAGAAATCCAAGCGCTCCGACCAGGCTGTCCATCCTGTTCCTTGAAACTCCTCGAGCTTACCCTGTGTCGTGGTCATGCTTGAACAACCGAGAACGTTGCCGGTTTAAGTTGTCGTCCGCCTCGTCGCCAATGTTATATCGAGTCGGTTCACAGGAGACCACTGGTCAAATCGGTTTAATCACTTCGGAGCCCGGCGTTCGTCTGCCCGCGCACCCCGAGCCTCGAGCGCTCAGTGCCCACGCTCCTCGAGTGGCCTCGAGCTGATTAGCGCCAGTCTGTCAGACAGTACATAACACCTTTCCTATCGCCTGCTTGATAACAGGTTAAAGTGCTTCATTACCTTTATTCTAATTCCTACCCTCTGTATCTACAGGAAAACAATATGGTCTTTCATTCAGCTAAAGGTGGATGCACAACTTCGGTTCCATAACACGATCGTCACCATGCTGGGAAACCTGGAGGAGGTAAACGGGGCCTTCTGCGGAGACAACCCAACAACATTCTTGAACATTAAGACCATCCTCCGGTCTCGATTGGCCAGAAGTTCTTTCATCACCTATGGTATGTGAAAAAGCGAATGCAAAAATAGAAATCTAAGTTTGACGCTGACGCAATTTTTTTTTTTTTAGGAATTGCTGCTTGCAGGACGATTTTACCCCTGACGAAAAAGTTCCAAGACCCAAGACTTTCTACGTTTCGGAGAAAGGGATCGTTTCTGGGAACTGGTCAGTGAAACTCACCGCTAGCACGACTATGGAGGGGGCACTAGTCATGTGCTTATGGGTGTATTACATAACGGGACTTTCCTACCCCGTGGCATGTGGACAAACCCTTGGACTCCTCTAGGGTCTGCTCGTTGAAAATAAAGTGTTTCGATTCAGTTTATGTCGGAGAAGCTCATAAAATCGCTTATGGCCGTTCAAAAACAACAGAAATTCTGAGCTTCTGCTGATGGCAAGAGACGCCGAATAATTAGTTTTTAATGCTATGAAGTAGGTAACTACGCTCTAAAAAAAAGCACAGGAATCTACTTTCTCGAGCCAGCACTTGGAAAGTCAATCACCGTAACTCACGGAAGCAGCTCAGCGAATCACGATGCCGAAACATAAGATTAGACCAAAAAAGCCAGTCCGAGTTGTGACATTAACCAATGCAAAACATCACGCTTGTTGTGCTTAATGTCGCAACTCATTTTTTTGGTATAATCATATGTTTCGGCATCTACATTCGCTGAGCTGCCTCCGAGAGTTATGGTGATTGTCTTTCCAAGTGTTGTGCGGGAAAGTAGACGCACGGGCTTTTTTTTAGAATGTACTTTTCTTTTTGTGTTATCCGCTAAAAAAAGTTTTTTTTTTTTTTTTTTTCCAGCACGATCGTATTGTTGTTGTTTATGATAGGCAAAATGAGTCACTCTGCAGCACGAAATTCTTTGTGTGATAGCTTCCAAGAAACGCCGATTTCTGGTGTCGTTCTAAGTCTTTTTTTATTCGTAAAAGCTACCAGAACATCGTTATAGAATTATTATTTTGATGAAGACATATCAAAATATTTTCTTGTGTCATGGCAAATAAAACAGTGTTTACTCTTAAAGATTGTTACTGTTTTCTTTAACACGTACTTTGGTTAAACCATATCAGCAAAAGTGCGAGAAGTGCAGTGCAGCATGTCAGCTTACACTCAAGACACGAAGGAGCAGAAATTGTACGATACAATAACAGAGGTAACTTAAAGCCGGGGTCACGCTGCTTATACATCATACAAAATACATTCTGCAGACATGTTCCAATACGAGTCACCGCGACATCCGTGCTTTGTATGCCACGTGACAAAGTAACCTCTTGATTGGTTACCTCGTGGCGTACGAAGCGCGGATGTCGAGGCGACTCGTTTCGGAACATGTCTGCAGAATGTATTTTGTATGAAGTATAAGCAGCATGACCCCGACTTAAGGGGGACTATGCCCCTGCATTTTAAGCGGGCCACCGTCCCTCCGAATTTAAGGAAGAAAATATCTAAAAACTGTCCCTCTTAATTAAGGGACTCTGACCTCAAATTTAAGGGAGACGCCGCCTCGCTTACTTTAAGAGGGGTGGTGTCTCACTTAATTAAAAGGGAGCATCTCCATGTCATATTAAGAGGTCTGTCGCCCCCCTTAAAGTTAAGTGGGAAAAAATCGAAGAAATGTCCCTCTTACTAAGTGGCACCGGGCTTAGAGTGTAGCACTGAGCTTGATTTCAGACGCCATGTGCTCCCCAGAAGTGGCGCGCGGCACGTGCCTCGAACATTTCCACAACAATGAATGGCGCCACTTTTCCCAGGATAGAGGGGCTCTAGGTCACCTTTAGTACAGTGTACCTTTAGGTTGCTCAAGGTTGATACGCCACCTGTCCTGAGAATCGGGAACTAAAACAGCGTGTCCCAGAAAGCTGGCCCTGATTACTTAGCGTGAAAGGTCGGCGTCTGTCGCCGCAATGAAGCGCGATGTCTCATTGTTTCTCTGACCTCCGCATCCGCCGGGCGTCAACCTCATTTTCACGCACAATTCTTGGGAACGGGGTGAAATATTCTTAAGGTTATTTGGATAAAATATCTTCTTCTCTGTGAAGGTTCCTACCAATTAACCAATTAAGGAACGATTATTCGCTGCAATGTTTCATGGTTTCTTAATGAAATTATCTCCATTCCAAGGTAAAGAAGAGAAAAACTCGGTAGAAAGGACAATAAAGGCACGAGAAAAAAATATGTCGGCTACTTTTATACCAAAGAGCGGTATCGAACATAGACTTGTTAGCGTCAAAGCCGCGTTTTGAGCACTCTCATACAGAAAACGCACATAATGATTTTTACATCGTGCAGTGTAAACACGATCGTAAAAAAAGCAATAGCGCAATACACATACTAAGCACTCGCACGAAGAACGTGATTCCCCGCTTGCAATGAAAGTTACTCGGCGGAAAACAAAATATCCTTAATTACGCGGAGGTTTTCATGCCATCTTTGATGCGAAGCATCCACCGTGAAACGAAAAAGAGGACGCAGGCATTATTCCTCGGGTTTTAGCAAATTTAAAACACGTTAAAAAACAAAACACTAAAAAACAACGACCGACGTCCTCGGCAGAGGTAGGGAATGCCGACCTTGGTGACTTCCACCGGAAATGGGGAAATGTTTTTCTCTCGGAAAATTTATCGCGCAATATCGAATGTTTGGATAGCGCCAGTCAATGTAATTGCTTCCGTCTCATGTTCATGGTTCCGAGTTCAAGAAGGCCACGATGGAAAGAAGAGACATCCTCGACATACGATATATTGTCATGATGAGCAAAAGGCGGAAGACTCGAAAAACAACAAGATGGCTTTCCCCGTTCCATTCTAGTAAGGGCGCACGATATGCCTCAAAAACCGAGGTTGAAACCTACTTTTATTGTTTACAAAGAACCCTGCATTGTTATAAGGAATTATAGCAGGTGTGGGTTTTACAAAGAAGCATTCATAAAGCGCCACTGCAATATAACACAAAAACATCTATCAAACACAACTAGTATACGAAAAGCCATTATCTATCTAACAACTGGGATATAAAAGGCACCATCGAGAACCACTGCAATATAAAAGCGCCATCTATCAAACAGAAGCCAAACATTTATTCAAGACTATTTCGAAAATTTGTTAAGAATATGCATCTTTAGGTAGTCTATTCCACTCATAAAAACAAAGACATCAGCGTTGCATCTGACTTAATCAGTAGGTCGTATTTCGCTTGGGTAGTCCGCTCTTACACTTACATAGAACGGTTCATGTAAAACATATTTATATTTAATAATAGTTTATTCTGAAACAAATATTGTCCTGCTTGGGAGAAGAGCGTGTTGGTTTAAGTCATGGATGAAGAAAGAATAAAACAATTAAACAAACAATATGAAAGATGTGGTTCTGTTGTCCCTGTTTTAATTGTTTTATTCTTTCTTCATCCATGAAATATTGTCCGTATTGGATATCACGCGAAGAATATTTAGCCGTAGTGCTTAGTGTATCACGCGCCTTGTTGAGTGCGTGTGAAGCTGGAGTGAAAGAGCCCATAAAATAAGACGCTTGAAAAAGAAATGGTGTCAAGAAAATCATGCAGAGGGAAATCCACCATAGTCATGACTTCATTTATTTATTTATTTTCAATATTTTAACAGTTTGATTGCTTGCGGGGGTCATTTAATCGTATCTTGCTTTTACTTGTCTCAAGAACTGGAGACCCAAATGCAGGAATAACAGCGGACGTGCAGGCGAGCTATCAACGTCTTTAAAGCCCGAGACTTAGAAACAATAAAATAACAGCTCACGAGCACACAGACACACACACACGCATGCACACACACACACTGCTGCAAAGTTCATGCCTGCTTCCTTGTTTATAAGCACGACCCACAAGCCACGACCATCCTGCAGACTCAGGAACTCAATCGTCATCACGACAACCCGCACGCATTGTGACAATTTATCTCTGCTACAATCCGATCTTTACAGCGTTTCTCATTGGTGCAAAACATGGGAAATGAATATTAATGCTTCAAAAACAAAAGAAATTACTTTTGACCAAAAAACACTGAACCCAACCAGCATAGAACAGATGCCCTCTTAGAAATATCTAGCAATGAAGAGTACCGAATACCTAACGTGAAATTCGCACATCGAAACCGTACTAAAAAAGCAGCACGAACTTTTCTCTTTTTAAGAAAAAAATTTTCACCTAGCCTCGTATCAGACTAAACTCACAGCTGATAAAACACTCGTCTGCTCACGATTAGAATATGGAAGTATCATATGGGGAACCCTCATCAGAGCTACATGTATATAGTCAACAGTTTACAGTCCTCACAAAATAAAGCGGCCCGATGCATGCACCACAAATAATCATCCATGACCAGTGTTTGACAAGTCAAGTCTGAATCTAATCTTTCGCCTTTGTCAACACGTAGGAAACTGTGTCGGTTATGTTTCTTTCATAATATGTACTACAACCTGCCACACCTAAACTCCATATACTGTCATCCCCCTTCCTACATATCTCAACGGTGTGATCATGTAATCAAAGTTGAACTATTACACTCACGGGCGTATCAACATAAATTTTCTCTGCTTTCCCCATGCATTAAACACTAGAACTTTCTCTCTCTTTCTTTCTGATTCCATCGTAACTGTTCATGACCTACTTTTATTTTGATCTAAGTGCAAAGTTTTTGGGGGGAATGCGACCACATCTGCTCCCGTGCCTTTATAATTTCTTATATGTTTACTGTGAACTATACCTACATAGTGCTGCTGTCCAAACATTTCTATAGTACAGGGGTGGCCAGGCTGACGCGGCCTGAGAGCCACAAACAAAACCGCGAAACTTCCAAGAGCCGCGGGGGGCGGGGGGGGGGGGGGGGGGGGGGGAGGCTATATTTTGTTTAGAGCAATAAACGAAACTCAAACTACTTTCATTTATCCGAGTCAAAAGCAGTCTAGCTGTACGTAAGGTAGGAGTAGCACGATACTACCAAACCGCAACCTGTCTTTCGATTGAAAACGCGTTCCATTTCTCTTTTGGGGAAAGTGCTTGTGTGACCGGGAGGGAGGCGGGGGAGGAGGGGGGGGGGGGGGGCTAGGGGAGGGAGGAGCCGCGAGCCGCAGCTTGGCCACCCCTGCTATAGTACTAGGATAATTAATTATTTTTTTTAACTTCTCGCGTAATACATCATTCAGATATTCTTGAGAGCGAATGAAACTTGAACTTGAACACGCTTTCACACTGAGTGCTGAGCGCTAAAGTGAAAGCTAATATGGAACGCATACTGTTCAGCTTTGAACAAAAATGTTGCATTAAAACTTGGGTTTGGGCTAGTTGGTCCATTACTGAATAAAAGGTTAAAAAGCGCGAACAAACAAGGACAATAAAGAAACAGAAACGACAGGAAGCGCCTTCCCTGTAGTCCGTGTTTCTTTATTGCCCTCGCTTGTTCGCGCTTTTTAACCTTTCATTCAGTAAAAAAATAATAATATTCAGCCCTTGCATTCATTTCGACAAGGGCTCATTGAAATTGGTGTGTGTATGTTTATGCAGCCGGAATTAGTCTGCCTCAGTGGGCTCTGGAGTCTCAGCCGTAGATGAGAAATTTAGCCAGTGCAGTACAATCGCTAGCCTGGGGTCTTTAAGGTGCACCACGCAGTAGCGATACGCGACCGTATGCAGGTACGATGCTATCCAGAACGAAACGGGCAGCGGTGAGACCTTTCTGGGAAATCCCAGGAGACCTCGCGGCGAAGGGAATTGTGGGGTTGTTCCGATGTACGCTAGTGCCGACTCGAACGTTGTGTATATCTTGGACGCGGCGCAATGCATTCTCTTTTATCATTACAAGCTCAGAACGCACAAACAAAAAAAAATAAAGTGAAAGCCGTTTACCACTCCCCGTAACGCCGAATTGGAGCGCAGCTCTTGAGGAGGAGGAGGGAAGTGTACTGAGGGCCACGGTTTCTCGGGGGTCACGTGACATAGGGGAAAGGGTCACACATGACCCCCCCCCCCCCGAGGGCACGTGACCTTGTTGGGGTCACGTGACCTCAGGGGAGGGGGTCCACGTGGAGGCGAAGTGACCCCCCAGGTCACTCCCCCTCCACGTAAACGTGACCTGGGGGGTCACGTGACCCCCAGGTCACGTGATCAATATTTCCCCGCTAGATTTCGCGGGAAATTTTTTCCGTTAGATTTAGCGGGGAAATTTTTCCGCTAGATCTAGCGGGAAAGTTTTTCCGCTAGATTTAGCGGGGAAGTTTTTCCGCTAGATTTAGCGGGGAAATTTTTCCGCTAGATCTAGCGGGGAAGTTTTTAGCTAGATATAGCGGGGAAATTTTTCCGCTACATTTAGCGGGAAAATTTTTCCGCTAGATTTAGCGGGGAAATTTTTCCGCTAGATTTAGCGGGGAAATTTTTCCGCTAGATTTAGCGGGGAAATATTTTCCACTAGATTTAGCGGGGAAAATTTTTCGCTAGATCTAGCGGGTAAGCTTTTCTGCTAGATTTAGCGGGGAAATTTTTCCGGTAGATTTAGCGGGGAAATTTACCCATAATGCACCGCGCGGTTACGCCGACGCCGACGGCGACGGCGACGCCGCTCAAGCCGGGAACGGGCGCCTAAGAGCTGCGCTCTAAAATCAAGCAAAAAGAGGTCATCACATACTCTGCCTTTGCTTTCCTTCTCCCTTTTATCCGTTTCGAGATCACAAAATGTTAAACCAAAGTCTTCGATTCTTGTATACTTCCTGGATAAAGCAGACGGTGGGGGTCCCACATATTTTCGGAAACGTCTATTCGCGGCGAAAAGTTTGGGAATCGCCGCCTGGTGAAATTGTTTTCACAACCCGGAGTGAGTGCGTTTTAACTTCCTCTGCTGGTGCAAACACGAGAAATACCAAGCTTCTATGCACTATGAAAATTAAAACATAACTGCGTGGGTAGTTCGCGCGCTACCTATATTGAGGTAAACAGCGAGTGGACACAAGCGCACATGAAGGCACCCTAGTAGACACTTTACTCAAGATCCCCGGGTTCTGCAGCGCGAACGCGTGGGCGCGAGCCCACGCGCTCTGAGCTTGTGTGCGTTAGTGTGTACTATTGGGCAAGAGATCGAACTATAGGGAGTGCTTTATCGAGCTTGTTGCTCTTGCTGTCCCCACAGCGCGCTGTTTACCAACACAGCATAACAAAGAAATGCAACCTCGCTTTGCACGGTCTAGGCACGAGCGCTTCGCTCCGACCAGTGTTTTAGTCGCACGAAGGAGCGGCCTTCGAATCGTCATCTTCCATTTCTCGGATCAAAAACACACACAAAATACGTTTTTTTTTTTGTCCCCACAGCTGATACTTTCCGCTAAAGGCGTGACTGTCCGATCTCCTCCCCAGTATGATTAGAACCTTTCTGTGCGGTGCTGTATAAGTGACCTTCCCTGTTACTGTACAAGTATTGTGCTGTGTTTTGAATGTCCTACACCGGAACTTTGACTTTTGTATAGCAATCCATGACGTATGCCTTCTTGTGCTATCTTCTTCCCTTGCCCCTTCCCATGCGGAGTAGCCAGCCGGAATGCAGTTTCTGGCTAAGCTCTCTTGCATTTTTTCCAAATTAATAAAAAAAAAAAAAGACCCCTCAAGGGGGGCGACAGCTCGCGCTGCAAGTCCCAGCAAATTGTAGTGAGTAACATAAATTCGGATTGTTCTTAAACTGAAATACCTACAAAAACTCTCCTATTGTGACACGGGTAAAGAACAATATAACTCTTGTCTTACTTCATTCCGTTCTACCTTACGCCTTTCACCCTATTTGGCGTTTCTATTATACGGTTGTTTTTTTTCTTGTTTTTTTAGTTGCACCAAATTTTTAAATAAACGGGAAAGGGAAGTTTTATGAATGCGGATTTCACTGCGTGTGTAAATGACTTGGCGGACGTTCGAGGGGAATATAACCATTACTATAATGAAACTCATCAACTAAAAGGCGTTAATTACCTTTTAAAGCGCTGCAATTAAAACATATGTTTATATTACGAACTTCGAGGCGGTCGTATGCCAAGACTGCTCCATTTTGTAGAATTCGCGTAACCAGCCTGTGCTGCACGATATTCGTTCCCGAACTTTGCACTTCTATCCGTCTAACAAGAGGGGGAGGGGGGGGGGGCGCGAGGCGAGACAGAAAGAGCACACAATCACCCCTCTTGAGTGCACAAACACCTTTCTTGCCCACTCTGCAGAACCTAAGCATGCCAAATTGAATAAAATAAAAAGTGCACCGTGAGGCAACGTTTGTGTAACACCAAAACGGATAGTCCAGTGGAGCCACAGAAGAAGCTGAACGCTTCGCTAAACTCGAAATAACATTTTTTATACTGTGTTTATACTTATAAACTGTAACAAGTAAACATTTTTGTGTGCATTCTTCCACTCGCGTAGTGTTGCTTTCGCAAGTTCCCACGAAAATTGAACATTTTGGTTTATTCAGACAAAATAACGGGACTGCCCCAGTCAAACGGGAAGTCAGGTCACCCTATGTATAGGGTAGTTATGTTTACGAAGGCGATCATTAGCACGCTGTCCAGTCTGTCTGAAACAGTTTCTGCCAGATGTCAGTAGGATCCAGTACATCCCACCATTGAGCTTTTGAGCAAGTTGCGAGTCGGTGCTTATGCGTACCCTATCTGTTCCTTTTCTGTGCCTTCGTTCTTCTGTAAGATCGAGGCGAGACGAGCAACTAGGATTCACAAGGCGTTGTCATGTCAACAGTTAGCGCGTCCATTTAGGCTTAAGAACGGCCGGAATCGAAGGACGATCTAGAAAACAGGGCGGGATCATCGCTCATACCTTGTGATTTAAGCGAGGTAAGGCAAAACGTAAGCTTGCTACATCATTCATTGCCGATGAATGTGTCTAACAGTGCAGCGACCATTACGATTTTGTTCTGAAGCGAGCGATGCAAGGCACGGCCATATTCGTTTGCCTTAGGGGCCTCTCGAGCTTCGCGTGGGGAGTGAGCCATAGCCCCTAATGCATTGAATTCGCCGTAAAAGCTACACTAATATGGTCCGGGCAGGAGAGTTATATAGCCAGGGACAACGGCTTTAGATCTAAATCAGATGACAAGCATCAGAATACTCCTGACGCCTTTTTGTGGCGCGTCCGCTCGGAGCGCTTGCTAGAATATATATCAGCCTAGATTAACTCTATAGGATCTGCTTGCAGAGGCAGAGTATTGCGTTCCTTGTCCTTTCGCCGCCAACTCCGTATTGGCGGAGAAGCGGTCACGTGCACCGAGCTGGATACGACATTTGTGTGGGAAAGTGACCTTAAGGCGCCGAGCTTCGGGCGGATCCTGTTTCTCACTTTGCGTTTGCGAAATATACACCCTACATTACAATAGAACGAACAGGAAAGTTTTTTAGCCGTTCAGCCTTATGTGTAGCCACTGGATAGAGTATAAACGAGTTGATTTATAACGCGAGCGATGTTTTAAAACACGTTTTCAAAGTCTGGTAAGAAGACGACACGGAGGACGATCGCGTAGCTCGCCCACCCGGGGCTCTTGGAGAAGCAGCGGTCGCTTCCCGCAGTATGACCTTGGATCCAACATGGCCGCCCTGGGAGCACCTTTGCGGCACTCTGGTCCGCAAGGCGGAGCATACGCAGTTACTCTATATCAGCCCGCCCTATGGACAGGTGCGGCGGAACCGGAGTAACGTTGGGTGCACATTACCTGCGATGGAAAGTAATTTGATTGTGTGCGTTTGTGTGCGTGTGTGTGCGCGTGTGTGTGTGTGTGCGCGTGTGTGCGTGTGTGCGCGTGTGTGCGTGTGTGCGCGTGTGCGTGTGCGCGTAAGTGCGTGCGTGCGTACGCGCGCGTGTTTGTGTGTGTGTGTGTCTGTGCGTGTGGGAGAGAGAGAGAAGATAATTTTTGCGCATTACTTGACGCAAAAAGAGAGTCGTTCAAAGAACGTTCTTCTTTGTTGCCCGCGGGGGCAATAGGGAGTTTTCGTAAACCGCGTTTCCCCTTCCGCTAAGCCCTCCGCAACGAAAAAGCCGCTACTGCGCCTGCGCTACGCTGGACGGTGGACGGCGAAAACCATCTATGAAAAGTTCCTATTTGAGAGTTTCAGTAGATCATTTTGGCACCCTCGCTACGGTATACGCTAGAGCGACGACACTACTGCGCATGTGCGATGCTAGTGGGGCTGCTGAAGCTAGCGGAGGCGCGCTATTTTATGAAAGTTGCGAGCTAAATTTATTTTCTGTGTGCTCTGAATTCCTAAACTCAGGGTGAACCTATAGCATCGGTCGTCTGTTACACAACGCCACGATTCCACGGAGCCAATCAAGAAGAACCAAAAGTGCCTCATCATGGCACTCGTCGTCTTCGTGCGTTTGCTCTTGCCGGCTCGACAACTCAAGCACAGAAAGGATCACTGTGCCTGATTGGAGTAACCGGTGACTGAAAATGCACAAAAACGACGAGTGCGACGGCAGTACTCTTATTTATTGGCTTCACCGGATCGTAGTGTTGGCCGCAGCCTGCATTAATCTGAAACTACTCTTCATTGTTTTCAACAACCAAACGCCCTTACACCTTAGCGGCATCATGGGGTACACTCTAATTACTTAACCCCTTTCTTGCACCCTCCTAACACCCTTCATATATTAAAGGTGTAAAGCAGTGTTTTAGTCACGTCGGACACCCTTATAACACCCTTCATATTGAAAATGAGGGTGTTAGAAGGGTGTTGAGGGTGTTAAAAGGGCGTTTTGAGTACCATAACACCCTTAAAGGTCTAAAAAAAGTTCGCTGTCCGTGGAATCGGAGTCCCTGCATAATGCCATTAATTTCAACTCCTAGTAATGCAAACACAGAGCCCATTCCCACTTTTGGAATGTTTGAACCGTTCTACCCCATTCTTTCCATTTCTAAACGTAAAAAGGGCCCTTCACACCTATATTGTGTCGCCCGCAAAATCAACATAAAGCGGACATTATCGTGATCATAGAGAACTAAAGCAAGTTGCAGACAGCGTACCCAAAGCCCTTATTCTACTAAGCCAAGCAGTGGTCATACAAAACCCTTGGTGGCACTTCGTGGCACTGCAGACATCAATCTCAGGATTCTTAAAAACACCAATTTTCTTCGCAAACGAACCGTATGTCATCGGTTTCCAAGGGATAGAAGGCCAGCGTGTTTTCTTGATAAGATCTTAAAAATTTCTAGTTCATGCGTGGCGCAAGAAGAAGCCATCTTGCTGTCTGCTTCAAATACCTGCACAACGACGAGGCGTGTACCTGCCCAGATGTCCATGCACTATAGCAAGGATACAAAACCGCTGACAAAGTTCATGCAATCGCTGCGGTACAAGCACGAGGTACTGTGCGACCATATCATGGAACCTGCACAAATTTCGCCATTTCATATCGTATCCAATCAAATTCTTTGATTGTTTTGCAGTCGAACACTGCAAGGTCTGCTGTGCTAAAAGCTTCATACATGTGCAGATGTGCCAGCAGGCCATGGGCCCTAGCTGAAGATCGACGTAGCTCGAATATGAATCGAGCCCCATTCCATTCCCACTCCATTCCGGGAAAAATGCATATAATTTCACTCCCATTCTATTCTGGGGTCACAGGATTGCGAAGTGATTCCGGGATCATTCCAACTCCGGGGGGGCGATTCCGCAACAATACCGGAGTTGCTCGCCCAGGACGGGCGAGCAACTCCGGTAGCTTCCCGTTCTCTCTCGTGTTACCTGGTAGATGCCGTGGTGGCAAGAAAAAACGTACAGGACTTCAAGCGGGGGATTTTGTTTATAAAAGCAGAAATTGACATTTTCTGAACGTAATCTACAATATTAAATGAAAAAAAAAAGTTTTAAAAGCGTGAAATAAAAACTATACGCGTCCAAAAGTTTCAATGTTCCTTATTTATATTTTACTGACTGTCAAGTAAAATATTCATGGGGAACACTGCGATGTTTGTTGTTCAGATGAAATTCTTATTTTCGGTGCGTGCGCCGAGGGGTATGCACTAAAATTCCTGAAAGTTGGGGATGGCAACCTGGGACGAGATGTTGCGGTTTGTAGAAGACTCGGCACGTAGTCACTTGAAATGGGGTTGACGATTCTGTCACTCAGAGTATGGTCCCAAATATTTCACGCAGCCAGGTGAATAAATTACCAATAGAGATATCGAAACAAACACAAAAAACAATACTTGCGCCCAAAAATGTATTTTTGCATAAAAAAAAAAAAGTTAACAAGGATGCACGCACGCAGGAACTGAATTCGAGACCTTTCAGTCAGCTCAACAGGTGCCGAGACACAGATTCCTTTCCTCATTCGCAGCTCCAAACTCGTGCGTCAAATCCCTTTTCTTTTTTTTTCTGTTTCTTGCTTTAGCCGTCAGGCCGCGCCAGTTTTCGCTGCACACTTATAGCGAGTTCGTTTCACGGCACTCGTGTCCACGCGTGCCCACTCGCGGCGTAAAACGAGTTCGTTTCGGCAGGCACTCCACGAGTAGTTGCACTCTCCGAGTTCGTTTCAGCGGCGGCACCCCACGCGTGCATGCACTCGCTGCACCGAGAAAATCGGGCGTGCGCCAAAATGCAATCCCGTCATGCCTCGCTCCGGCGAAGGCGACGAGGAGCGGGAGCAGACGACGAGGGTTCGTCTGCTGCGATGTGTCGCGGAACCGAAAGGAGAAAAAGTAGATTTTCTGATAGAAATCGCGTCCCGCGGGCAACAGAATCAAAAGCGAGCTTGAATTGTGAGCGTCTGCTATTACATGAAAGAAGCGATTGACAACCCGTACTTTATTTGCAGGTTTTAAGTCGCTCTGTTGCCGTACAGACGCTGAACTATACAGTGTGTCAAGAAAAGCTCAGAACAAATGCACCAGCGGCCCCCAGATGTTTATCAACATCCGTGTGTGGGTGAAAAATTGAACATTTGTCGACAAAACTCCCTCAGCAGAAACATCTGACTTGCAAATAAGCAACAGAGAAAGCAAAACAAAGTGACTTTACCCGAGGCTTCGGCAACATCATCATGTTTAACATTTACCTACGTCAGCTAACTTGCCCTGTCGTATTTTGTTCGAGAAAGCTCTCGTTCTTGACATCCTCACCAAGGCTAATTAATATCTGATCCATTTGTAATGACGATTGAAATCGAAAGTCCCACGAAAAGTTTTGCTGGATATTCCGACAGACTAGTTTTAAGCCGTACCCTTTCAGTGGTTCACGCATAATACCACGCTCAAACGAATCAAGCTTCTGCTCGGACAGCATCATCAGTTTTCTTCAGTGTAAACGGTTATAAGATTTGAAAGATCGCAACCAGCTGCTTTGTAGACAGCTGGGTACGGAAATTTACGCCTTCTGTAACTATACCTACGACAGCCGAGTTGCTTGAAGTCATCGCAACTATAAACTACAGGTTGCAGCGTTCAACGTTTGTAGATAAACGTTAGTAGTGACTGCACTCTCGCATTCTTACCCATCACTCCGAACAGAAAGGCGCTAGTTTCGGTTTGAGCTCGGTACCTTTTCTACAACACAAATGGCGGCAGCATCAGTCTTTTGCACTCGGTGCATTGGGCGAGTTCGTTTGAGTCCAGTTTTCCGTGCAACACTCTGCGAGTGCGATGCATTTTGGGAGAAAACTCGAACGGTGCCAGTGCGTGTGAAACGAACTCGCTATTATAGGCGATAGGTTCGCGCTCCTTTACTTCACGTCTTTTCCGCTGTGCGGCGTCGCCTCCCTTTGGAGTGGCGAATAGGCAATCCGCCACGAACCTTTGCTGCCGTTTTTCTTTCACCTGTGAAGATTGGTATTCGCTGCTTGACGTGAGCTTGTTTTCGTTCTTTATTTTTCCCCTCTCGAACATGTAGTACGAGTCCAATCGACTGCCGATATGATTGCTGCCGAAGCGATGCGTGACAGCTTTTCGCGTGCCATAGCAAAACATAGCAAACAAAAAAGGAAAACGGCCGGAAAGAGGAATCGTTTATGAACGTAGAAAACATGTCCTATTCGATCGCTACCCCACATTGCGGTTGTTACTCCGCATGTAAATAGGTCGATTTCGAAATATCCAAGGACGCGTATACGACTATCGACATGCAGCGTGACAGGCGGAGCACGGTAGCGACCATTGAAGTGCATGAAATCACACAAGTACGCGGTACTTTTACTATACAATTTTTATATTTATAGCGATGATAACTTAATTTTTTGGTGACTTCGTTGAGTTGTAAAAAGAACCCGCGAAGGTCCTCCCCCGAAGTGTTGTTTTTGTGAAAGTTAAAATTAAAGACTATCCTAATTCTACACTAGATGGCAGGAGAGTCGAAGTTAACGACAGTGCACTCTATAGCGGTGCCTTCAAAAGAACCATGAAATGAATTTTGGGCTGGGATCAAAGTGTGAAACTAGAACCGAATTGAACCGACATTTTTAGCCAAACCGGAACTCAACGGATCCGGAATCTTCGCCGCCATCTTAGAACTGAACCGAAACTGAACCGTAAAAAAATATAACGGTAACCGGTTCATGGTAATTTTCTTATATCACAAAATTATTGTTTGAGAATAAAAATTAGCAGAGCTCTGTATTTCTAGGTATTGATCATTTCGTCATATACAAAATTGCAGTGTATCCGAAATTGTGAATTTTCGGGGTGCTTTTGTATTGGCCGTATGATCAATAATTTATCACGTGGTCACGTGACGCTGTGGTATCAAGACATGCTGTCAAGTAATGTCACGCCACATGGCACTATGACGTCACGTAAATCAATGCCTGAAGTCGATTTAAATTGAAAACGTCACGAGATTCATTAGCATTGTTCACACCGTGACGTCACAGGACATCACGACTTCACACCGCGAGTCACGTGACACAGTGACGTACTCGATTGTCCTGAGCCCGAGACGACTGCTCGGGTTAATGACAATCATCATGGCCAAACATTCACCTAATGGCTCGCATTCAATCAAAGATGAGAATAGTCCAACTCTGACACTGTCTGAAGTCAGCCAATGCTCTATGCTTTGCCAACCTTAGCGTATGACTGTGATGAACACTCACGGTATATAATTAGCGTCAGATCACGTGGCTACTTGTTCTAATTGCGAGTTGAGGAGGGGAAAGCTGTTTATTTCTTTTATTTTTTCTGTGTCTGCCATTGCGTGGAGAGGAAAACTAAGGGGTGCTCTTGCAAGTTGTCAACGTCAGGGAGTAGTCCTTAGCTGTATTTACTGAAAGCACAAAAATTGTTGCACGACCCACATGTTTGAGGCACCTAAGCGTGTGTTTGTTATTGCTGTACTGACTTAGAAAGTTGTCTCCGAGAATAGAAGCATTGAATGGACAAAATGTGACTTGTTAATTTGAGGTTACATAAAACTGTTAGTGTGTACGGGAGGAAGACCTGGCAAGAAAGATATATAGTAGCTTTAGAGGGACAGCCGAACGTTGGCAGTCACTCTAAGGATCACAGGAGAGTCATTCTCAAGTTGCTCTCCAAGCTTCGACCACTTCCCTTTTTTATTTGAACTTTACAGTTTTTGGTTCAAAACAAAAGCAATGGAGGATTAATTATAACGAGTGAAACAAACATAATTGTCGAATAAACGAAGTTTAGAGCCCTTCAAGAAAAAAAGTGTACTCTGAAAAGCAACACAAAAAGAAAAAAAAGAAAAAGGGGGGGGGGGGGGGTTAAGAACATGCGTTGTAAAGGCGCTGTCACACTGCTCATACATCATACAAAAGGCAGTCTGCAAACACGAGTTATCGCAATATCAGTAGTTCGAATGCCGCGCGCCAAGCTTCCTCCTTGAACTCATTGCCATGCGGCATTTGAAGCACGGATCTCACGATGACGCGCGTTCGAATCTGTATGCAGACTGTCGTTTGTATCATGCATAAGTAGCGTGACCCCGGCAGTAAGGTTTCTCTGACCGGCATCTTCTGCACTGACCACATAGCGTGGCCCCGGAAACTATACTTTGTTTGCAAAAACACTCTTGCCAGAAAGCGCGTTTTCATCGTGGCAGACGCTTGAGCCGTTCCTCACGAAGCTGCACCAAGTAGGAATAATTTGTGTATTTCAAATGCATGGCTTGCACTGAGCGCGAACTTTCTGCAGCGTGCATTTTGCATCACAGGATTTGCTTTCCTCAGCAGAACAAATCGCAATGACGACCAGCAATACACTCTAAAAAAAACAGCACGTCTACTTTCCTGCACAACAGGCGGAGAGCCAATCACCGCAACTTACGGAGGCAGCTCAGCGAATGACGATGCCGAAACGTATGTTTAGACCAAAGAAACGCACTCAGAGTTGTGGCATTAAGCAATGCAAAACGTCACGCTTGCATTGCTTAATGTCACAACTCAGACTGCGTTTTTTTGTCTAACTATAGGTTCCGGCATCGTTATTCGCTGAGGTGCCTCTGTAAATTGCGGTGATTGGCTCTCCGAGTGTTGTGCGGGAAAGTAGACGCACTGACTTTTTAGAGTGTACACTCTAAGCCCGGTCCCACTTAGTAAGAGGGACATTTCTTCGATTTTTTCCCATTTAACTCTAAGGGGGGCGACAGACCTCTTAATATTACATGGAGATGCTCCCTCTTAATTAAGTGAGACACCACCCCTCTTAAAGTAAGCGAGGCGGCGTCTCCCTTAAATTTGAGGTCAGAGTCCCTTAATTAAGAGGGACCGTTTTTAGATATTTTCTTCCTTAAATTCGGAGGGACGGAGGCCCGCATAAATGCAGGGGCATAGTCCCCCTTAAGTCGGGGTCACGCTGCTTATACTTCATACAAAATACATTCTGCAGACATGTTCCGAAACGAGTCGCCTCGACATCCGCGCTTCGTACGCCACGAGGTAACCAATCAAGAGGTTACTTTGTCACGTGGCATACAAAGCACAGATGTCGCGGTGACTCGCATTGGAACATGTCTGCAGAATGTATTTTGTATGATGTATAAGCAGCGTGACCCCGGCTTTAAGTTACCTCTGTTATTGTATCGTACAGTTTCTGCTCCTTCGTGTTTTGAGTGTAAGCTGACATGCTGCACTGCACTTCTCGCACTTTTGCTGATATGGTTTAACCAAAGTTATTTTGTGCTGCATAGCAGAATTGAAATTTGATCTGTATATCTTGTTTGATAAACGGAATCAATGTGTTAAAGAAAACAGTAACAATCTTTAAGAGTAAACACTGTTTTATTTGCCATGACACAAGAAAATATTTTGATATGTCTTCATGAAAATAATAATTCTATAGCGATGTTCTGGTAGCTTTTACGAATAAAAAAAGACTTAGAACGACGCCAGAAATCGGCGTTTCTTGGAAGCTATCACACAAAAAATTTCGTGCTGCAGAGTGACTCATTTTGCCTATCATAAACAACAACAATACAATCGTGCTGGAAAAAAAAAAAACACTTTTTTTAGCGGATAACACAAAAAGAAAAGTGCATTCTAAAAAAAAGCCCGTGTGTCTACTTTCCCGCACAACACTTGGAAAGACAATCACCATAACTCTCGGAGGCAGCTCAGCGAATGCAGATGCCGAAACATATGATTATACCAAAAAAATGAGTTGCGACATTAAGCACAACAAGCGTGATGTTTTGCATTGGTTAATGTCACAACTCGGACTGGCTTTTTTGGTCTAATCTTATGTTTCGGCATCGTGATTCGCTGAGCTGCTTCCTTAAGTTACGGTGATTGACTTTCCAAGTGCTGGCTCGGGAAAGTAGATTCCTGTGCTTTTTTTAGAGCGTAGTTACCTACTTCATAGCATTAAAAACTAATTATTCGGCGTCTCTTGCCATCAGCAGAAGCTCAGAATTTCTGTTGTTTTTGAACGGCCATAAGCGATTTTATGAGCTTCTCCGACATAAACTGAATCGAAACACTTTATTTTCAACGAGCAGACCCTAGAGGAGTCCAAGGGTTTTTCCACATGCCACGGGGTAGGAAAGTCCCGTTATGTAATACACTCATAAGCACATGACTAGTGCCCCCTCCATAGTCGTGCTAGCAGTGAGTTTCACTGGCCAGTTCCCAGAAACGATCCCTTTCCCGAACCGAAGAAAGTCTTGGGTCTTGGAACTTTTTCGTCAGGGGTAAAATCGTCCTGCAAGCAGCAATTCTTAAAAAAAAAAAAAAAATTGCGTCAGCGTCAAACTTAGATTTCTATTTTTGCATTCGCTTTTTCACATACCATAGGTGATGAAAGAACTTCTGGCCAATCGAGACCGGAGGATGGTCTTAATGTTCAAGAATGTTGTTGGGTTGTCTCCGCAGAAGGCCCCTTTTACCTCCTCCAGGTTTCCCAGCATGGTGACGATCGTGTTATGGAACCGAAGTTGTGCATCCACCTTTAGCTGAATGAAAGGCCATATTGTTTTCCTTTAGATAGAGAGGGTGGGAATTAGAATAAAGGTAATGAAGCGCTTTCACCTGTTATCAAGCAGGCGATAGGAAACAAATGCGAAAATAAAGTGCAAACAGTTCAAAGATTCGGAACCCAATCTGTATGCCATGAAATAGCGAGTGACATTAGCTTATGACGCAACTTCTGCTACTATTAATTTTTGGTACGAGAATAGACTGCAGTTTTAATTAATTTACGAGAATCAATTGTTTCTGTATTACCAAGACAAAACGAAAACGCATTTAGTAGTAGATGAACTTTAGAAGCCCCATGTGCTTTGGAAAGCATGGATTGCATTTGCGGCTCGAAGCTGCAGAAGTGATCTATCGCATGTTTTAGAAAGCAACAGAATCAAATAAAAAATTACATTTCTGTAAATATCTCGCCGCAAGCCCTTCATTTTTTTTTTTTCAGAAGCAGTGCATATGCCAACAGAACGTAAATAGAGCCTACCTACATACCGGAATACAAAAAGTAAATAATTACCGAGTTCGTTGTGAACCGCGTGCGGGTGGCCGCAGTAGGCTCACCACTCAGGGTGGTGCGTTCCACCGTGCAGAGGGTCCCGGTAGAGCTCTTTACACGAGCAATCCGAGCGGAACCCCCGCCTGATTCCCTTCATGTTAACGTTCGTTGCCATTGCCTCACTCTGAAAACAAGATTGTTAATAACGATCAGTCATTTAACGCCCACAGTCAACGCACTAGCCCTAAAGCGCATAAGAAAGAAAAGAAAAAAAAGAAACTTCTGTTTATATACTTTTCGCGGATGCACGACACAGAAAAAAAAATATTCAGCCAGCTACAGAAAACAAAGAGCATAATAAACATCATAAATAAAATCTCCAAAAACAAAAACATGGTCGGCGCCAAAAAAAAAAAAAAAAAAAGCCGGTAGCTGTGCCGGCACGACCGTCAAAATATAACGAACAAAACAGTACGCCAAAGAAATACAAAAAAAAAAAAAATGTACTCCCTGGCCGCCACCCTTCCCCCAGACGCCGCGACGCCGACGCAACGCGAACACGCGAAGAAAAAAAACCCTTTATTTCTTCTTTTTGTTTGTGCTCGTCCAATTCCCCTGCCCTTTTCACAAACATACACACACATTATGGGTGTTTACTCGCCGCCCACTTGAGAAAAAAATGTTCATAATCACTGCAACGCTAACGATGTCTACAACATAACGTTGCAGTGTAAATTGCTGTAATGAATTGTGAAGGCAAACAAACGCAAAATCGCCAACATTGTTTCTGTCAATCAACGCTCTCGAGCGGTCAACCTCAAGCATTTAGAGTGCACACCGAGAAAGAAATCGGCGAGCCAAGCTTACAAACACTGACTGCCCCAGCTAGGGTGCCTTTATGTTGGCTTTGCCTTAGGGAGGGTGATGCCATCCTTTGTAGTACTCGATGCCGACAGTGTACGCTCACGGATAAAATACCAGGAAATTGCCGGTAATAAAATGCCGGCGTAGCACTGCCAAAGTTAGCAGCTCGAGCTGGGAGAAGAACGATCGCGCGTTCGAAATTGAAAAGTAGACAAAAGCGTCGGACAGAAAATGGTCTGATATCACCAGCTTAAGACGGACGCGTACACATTGGGACACCCTAACCCGCTAAAAGTGTTTTGTGCGAAAGACAGCCCTGCGGCTCACGGCAGGGCAAACGATTAGCGACGCTTTGTCCTAGCTGAACGAGCAGATCCAGGAAGCGACCGCGTCCGCGGACTACAGCTGAACACTCTCACTCTACATGCAAAGCTCGTGCATCTCACAGCCAGCGTGAAAATATTGATGGCTCGTTATTCCCACCCGCAATGCACCCAAAACAAAAGCGCCAATATGACAGGATTACTCACCCGAAGGAAGTCAAACGAGCAGCATGACGCTTGCGACTCTCTGGCAACGACCGTTTCCAGCTCTCCGTGAATTGGCGCGAAGCCTTAGCACTGTCTGAACTCTTTGCCGTGGATTAGTGCGCCTGCCCCCCTCCTCCTGACCGAACTACATTGGTCCAGTTAAGAGGGACCGGTCCCCTCTTAATATGAAGGGACACGCGTGAATCTTTTTGTCTGTCTTTCCTGTTCAGAGGGACTAACGAAACGGTTTCCTTGGTCTCTCTTAATATGTTGGTGTCCCTCTAGATGTTGCTATTTTATTTTTCAATTTCCCTCTTAAAAAGGGCTGTCCCCCTGAAAGCATTGTTGTCCCCTCTAAAATCAGAGGGACAGCGTTTTTTATGAGGGACCGGTTTTAGAGTGTATAGTACGATGACCTCACGTGCAAATTATGTTAAACTGTTCAGTGTTGTGGTGAAATGCGATGTTCGCAACACTACCAAAAGTAGATTTCCAAATTAAGTTGTGCAGTATATATAGCAGTCTTGCGATGATATACGGCAACCTAACAAAATGTTAGAGCGCATGACTTATAATTATAAAGCACAGAGTTATAAAGTGAGGACCCGAAACAAGTGCACGTAAAACCGGACATAGCATTGGCCTCCCGAGGGGTTATCCCGCGAAGTTTTGAATTCGTGCAAGCTGATGCCCAATTGTGATTTATGCTAGGGTTGTAATAATCTTAGTCGGTACTTCGCGCTATTTATGTGTAATTAGGAATATCACTACATCTCTATGTATTTAATTTTCCAGTAACGCATCATGTATCGAATTCTTTTGAAGAATACTATTTATTATATCTCTTTCTGCACATCGTGTATTTGCCTTCAGAGCTATTATGTGAGCACAAAGTTTTTTTGTTTGTTTTTTTGTCATATCCCGTGACCCGGTGTTTCACAGTGCCAAACAGTTAACAAAGACGCGCATTTCCGTAGATCGGCTTAACGGCTGGCGCATTTTCGAGTATCATCCTCCTGTATCGGTCGCAAGCAGTTATGTGAACTTCATACAGTCAAATGTATCGACGATAATAAAATGTATTTAATTGCTAAGTGAAGATTTGACAACATAAAAAGAGAGCCAATCACCTCATAAGTAAATGCTCCCACAAATAATCGGAGATTATCTGCCAATCTTTTCCGACGTTATTATCCTCGATAGGCTCGCGTGTAAGTGATTTGGAAGATTCTTAAACAAATGTTTGATTCTGCAGCTGATTTAAGTAATTATACGTTCTTCACACACATATAACTTCTGAAACATATAGAAGTTTATAATTGCCTTTTTTATGTAATGAATATCAATTTTATTTGTCGGCGGGCTGAACAAAAACAAAGTACACAGGCTCAGGGCGCCTGGCGGAACTATGACGGTCAAGCACGCAGACCGTCAGAAAGTGACCAATCAAGTAGCTGCCATGTCAAAATACTACTTTGTTCTAACAAAAATCATCAGTTAGCAAGGGTAATGCTTATCTGCAAATTGAACTGGCCAGCATCTTGTCAAGAGCAGACCTCAACAGCCAGGCTATGCCAATTTTACTTGTATACAAATTTTTTTTTACTTGGGAACACTACTAGTTTAGACCAAATTAGATGTTAGTACGAAGGCGCGTGTAGATTAGGGTGAACAATTTTGATAATTTTTTTTGTATAACTATTCGCCTGCATCCATGTGCTGATTGTAAACAATGTTGGCTAGGAGAGCAAGTGTTGTGATTGGGGTGTATCTCGAAACGTCCCATTCGGATTTGAACCTTGCACATTGCGATCGATTCTCATTTGGTCCTTCTCGTTTGAACCTTCTCATAAGATCCGAATCGTGGTTTTCGCAACTGGACCCATTCTCATTTCGCCCGTTCGCGCTACGACCGAATGGCACTAGTTCGGCATGCTTCTAACGTCGTTATGCCTTCGCAGCTTTGTTGATGAGCCTTACCTTGCTTGGGCCCCCAACATACCATCACATATATGTTATGTGTAAAGGTACGCACTGAGAATCGTACATTGACGCCTGCTTCTCTTCCTTTAAGCAAACGAGAAAAAAAAAAGCGATTAACATTTAATTTGGAAACTTTTTTTGAACAGAAATAGCATACATAATAGCAGTGGTTCTCAACCATTGATGTTTCGCGGACCCTTTGTAGAAAGGCGATGATGATGGAAGACCCCGTTCGGGGTGAGGGGAATAGAAAGGTATAGGCTCTCATGATAATGATTTAATAAACGGATATAACTAATTGCTAGTGTGAAGTAGACTTATCTCATTGACATACACACGAGAGTTCTCTCCCGAAAATTAGAACGTTTCTTCTCAACGCGAAGAAAGACAATTAATTTTGCCGTGCCTGACTGATGAGACAGGGCTTCGCGGACCCCTAGGACGCCTTCGCAGACCCCCTTTTGAGAACCACTGCATTATAGAAGTGGTGGCATTGTCCCAAGTCGAGAGACCTCAAACAACGTGACATTTCGGAATATGATCTGGCTGCGATAAATAGTTGGTCTGTTTTATTGTCAGCTAGTAGCTTCTCACGTCGACCTCGAAGCACTGCTAAAATCCTTAGCAGAGAGAGTATGCCTGTAGAGTGGCACACGCACACACACACAAATTATATCAATGTATTTATTAATATTACCCTAAAAACGATTTTGGTATAGAAAGAGTCAAGTTCGACGGGTCAAAGCGAGATATTTTTGAGAATGGCTGTTTTGAAAAGGGCCAGGTGAAAAGGGCGAAATGAGAACGGGCCCAAATGAGGAGGGTTGGAATGCGAAAGATGAAACGGGAAAGGACCAAATGCGACAGATCCAAGAGAGAAGCTCGTTTTGAGAATGGTTGTTTTGAGAAGGGCCAAGTGAGAAGGTCGAAACGAGAACAGTCTCAAATGATAACCACCCTTGTGATTGCAGCTCAGTGTTTCTTTAAAAAGTAGACTGAAAGAGCTTGTCCTGAAACTTTCGTAGCATATTGAAAACTTCACTTAAACAGCGCGAATAAGTTACGTAAGGAAGAGACAACAGGAAGGAAAGAGCGCTGACTCACAACTGAGGTTTTAATAATGATGTAGTGAAAGAGAAGGAAGGTGTCAAGTGCTGTAATATTATTAAATTAAAGAAGGTTACGGGCCATATTAACGGAATGACAATTTGCATTTCTAAGTAACCCAAGTGAATATATCTACGTACAAATATTCAGATGTGATCTACAAAGTTGTCGGTGACCCAACGGTTACTGGTTGTCACAGCCAGAAAAAAAAAAGAAGAAGAACCACGATGTCGACGGTGATCCCAAGGGCGTTGGCTTCCACAGAAATGAAAATTGAGAAGGAAAAAGAAGAAGAAAACAGGAATAAAAATAATTTAGGGACTAAAATTAAAAAATTTTGGTCCCTTTTTTTTAGACGGCGAAATAGCTCCAATTTTTTAATTTTAGTCCCTAAATTATTTTTATTCCTGTTTTCTTCTTCTTTTTCCTTCTCAATTTTCATTTCTGTGGAAGCCAACGCCCTTGGGATCACCGTCGACATCGTGATTCTTCTTCTTTTTTTTTTCTGGCTGTGACAACCAGTAAGCGTTGGGTCACCGACAACTTTGTAGTTCACTTCTGAATATTTGTACGTAGATATATTCACTTGGGTTACTTAGAAATGCAAATTGTCATTCCGTTAATTTGGCCCGTAACCTTCTTTAATTTAATAATATTACAGCACTTGACACCTTCCTTCTCTTTCACTACATCATTATTAAAACCTCAGTTGTGAGTCAGCGCTCTTTCCTTCCTGTTGTCTCTTCCTTACGTAACTTATTCGCGCTGTTTAAGTGAAGATGTCTATCCAACTCGCCCAGCAACTCATTTTGGCATATTGAAAATATTGTCACGAGTGAACAGGCGAGGAAACAAAGAATAACTGGAGAAACTGAAACGTTTAATGGGGCGAACTTGTGCCAAAATAAAAGAAACAGAACATTACAGCAGAGCGTCGCGGGCGTCGAAGTCGGCATGCAGAGTCGAACGCTGTGACGATACTGACTGCGGTTCGCCACGCGGATATGCTCGCGTGGGCCTCTGGAACCATCACCGTAGAAGGTTCGGCGAGTAGAAATTTCGGATATCGAAGAAGCAACGGGGTTCTCGAATTCACCAGAAATCTAAATCGAAAGCATAAAGCACGCGTCGCTCCCAGGAATCGAACCCTAAACTTCCGCACGAGAGCCAAGCGCGATAACCACTCGGCCACGCACACGGTCGCTTACCGACGCGCGTGGCAATAGTATAGGGAGTATTCACTGGACGCCATATTTGTGGGTGCTGCTTAGAGCGCATGCTCAGAACGAGCTCACATCAGTAGGCTGCTAAGACCGGCACTCTTGATGGCGCGAAATGCACGTTTCAAAAGAACTGTGGAAGCTCGCCGTCAGCACGCGCTCAGCATTCGCGCACACCGCTATGGCCGCCAGTGAATACTCCCTATTGCTTTTAGCTCAATTGCGTCGTCATCATATATATTATTTTATTCATTCATTCATTTGTTTATTTTTCGTGCTCATGGACGGCGAGTAGCCTAAGCAATGATGCACATAGTCAAAAGGAACACACACAAGAAATCTACGGCACTTGCAACAAATAATATCTAATGTGGTGGAACAGGAAATAGGTAAGAGTTTAAGATCAGTCATTGAAGGCCTAAACGCTTAAACACTTGAGTTGAAAATGTCGATGCTGGTTGTACTGAACGTGTTATAAAAATGTTGGGTGCGGTTTATGGGACTGGAAAGGATGATTTTTTTAATTGAAAAAGTGGGATTTACCCTAAAAAGCACTCGCGGTACATATATATTAATAGCTGATGCGAGGATCGAATTAACAATCAGTGCGACCATGAACACATTCATACAAAAGATTAGATCGCGCTCAAGTCTTCTCGAGCTTAGTACAACCGCATCGTCGTAAAACCCGGTTATGGTAGTCATAATAAACACTGCAGCCAATGTAGCGACCATAAATAATACGAAAGAAACATCTCTGCTCGTTTTCAATTTTTTGCCTGGTTTGCACTAGCAATACAATTCCAAACGACAGAACTAAATTCAAGCTTCTACGCAGTAATGAAAAATACAAAATGAATATACAAGCTGACGAAGGGAATCCACAAATTATTCTCGAAATAACACCTTTTACAATATATATGGCGAAGATGTGCCCAATCTATGATTTCAAGCTCCGCAATTAATTCCTTAATTTAGGATCAACTACGTTTAAACGTTAATACTGCGACGTAAAGTTGTACCAATCACGGGTATTTTAGGCGACCGACTACACTTCGTGACAACTTTTCAATTCAAGTCGTTCAATACCCACTCCTGCCCGTTTCGATCTCGATGAGCATCGTACCTGCGTGCGGTCGTGTATCACTACTGTGTGGTGCACGCTAAAGACCCCAGGCTAGCGGTTGTACTGCACTAGCTAAATTTCTCATCTACAGCTGAAAGACAATTCCCCCGCTGAAGCAGAATAAGTTCACGCTGTATAAACATTCAACCCCCGCCCCCCTTCCCCCGATTCAGGCAAAATATATGTGACGGAGGTAAAACAAATGGATGTAAAGTCGTATAAATACGAAGTTTTGTATGTCCATCTAGATTTTCTTTTACTGTTGCGTTAAAATGAAATAACGCAGTTTCTTATTTTTGGTACCTAAAAATAGAAGTGGATGAACGATAAAAATATCTATACACTTACTCATTTCAAGGCAGAAATTGCGCACCAAAACAACGCGGAAAATATATTTCCAATGTAGCGGTTCAAAATGGTCAGAACTAGCTCGAACTGGTTCCAACTGCTTGGACCGTTCTTTTTGTTCCCTGTAACTGGACCGGAACAGAACCGAAAGCTTTGAACCCGAACCCGAACTGAACTGATACAATTTTCGATTCGACACTCTGGCTGGGATAAATGATTTAGACTGGGAGTTTGCTAATCGCATATCGTTTAGTGGGCCAAAAGATAACTATAGTCGGTGACAGGTCAAGAACGAAGTGGAAGCTCCTCCCACCTCGTTCCACTTCAGCAGAGCGAACGCTGGAGAGGAGGCGATCTCCTCTCCAACATTCGCTCCGCTGAAGTGGAAAGGGGTGGGAGGAGCTTCCACTTCGTTCTTGACCTTAGGGTCATAGCACAGAGAGTAATAGAGAAAAAAAAATGCCCTCCCCCTCTCACCCCGGATGTTGTCTGCTCCGCCGAGTGGGATGCACAGTGCTAATCACACTTGTCTATAACGCGCGAGCGTGCGGCTTTCTCCGGGGAGCGCAGGACTGGCGGCATTCGCGGAAACTAAGCTAGTCACGTGGCGCAACATGGAACGGCCCGCTCGAGGGGTGTCCTGCCCACTCTATCAGCTTGATAAGCGATAAAAGTAAAGTGCTTTATAATATATTTTTGTTATTTGATGACGGCATCGTTGATCCGCCTTCATGCTTTGTTTATTGTACGAGCAATGATTTTTGTAAAAAGCGTGCGAGCAGCCTTCCGCGTTCGCCGCCAGCTGATAGTGTGGGCAGGACACCCCTCGAGCGGCCCATTCCATGTTGCGCCACGTGATTAGCTTAGTTTCCGCGAATGCCACCAGTCTAGCGCTCCCCGGAGAAAGCCGCACGCTCGCGCGTTATAGACAAGTGTGATTAGCACTGTACCTAGCATCCGGCTGGCGTGCAAACTCTGTTTAAAATCGCGTCATTTTGGAAATTTCAAGCGCAGATGTTCAGACTTTGGTATGCCAGTAATCGTGTAATACTATGCTAGATAAAAAGACTAACAGGGTCCAATTGCACTGTTATCTGTGTGCAAGACCTGGATGTGCTTGAAATGTTTAAAAAGTGTCGGAATGAAGTAACTAGTATGCTAAGAAAAGCAAAAAGTGCGTATTACTATAAAATGTTTTATAATGAAAATAGAAGTGACGTTATCTGGAAAAAAGTTAATAATATCCTAAATCGTAACGGTAAAGCAAACGCTATCAAAGAACTTGTAATAAATGGTAGAACTTTCAGTGGAGTAGAGTTAGCAAATAAATTTAATGACTATCTTACGAATCTATTTTCCCCTGTTCAGTTACAAAGGGGTGATCTTTGTTTAACTCAACGCATAGCAGAAAACTGCTTCTTATTTCCTACTGATGAGTGTGAAGTACGTTCGGTGTTTTTAAACCTCAAAAACAGTAAATGTGTTGATTTTAACGGTATACAGGTGCAGCCGGTAAAATATGTGATTGACATCATTACGCCGTACCTCACACATATTTTTAATTTGTCGCTCTCGACTGGCGTTTTTCCAAAGGGTATGCAGATTGCGAAGGTGTCTGTTTTATATAAGTCTGGAGATAGAAATGACATGTCCAATTACAGACCAATTTCAGTCTTACCCGTTTTTTCTAAGGGCTTAGAGAAGATTATACACGCTAGACTTAACAACTTTTGTGAAAAAAATTCGATATTTACTGATTTTCAATATGGCTTTCGGAAAGGCCGCTCTACTGAACTAGCTCTTCTACAGCAAAAAGAAATTATTCTAAATAATATAGAAAACAAACTCTTAACGTTGGGGATATTTATCGATTTTTCAAAAGCTTTCGACCGGATAAATCATAAAATTCTATTTAAAAAATTAAATTTCTATGGCATTCGAGGGCATTCTCTTGTTTTAACTGAAAGTTACTTAAGCGGTCGGATGCAAACAGTTGAAATTAATGGTTTTTCTTCTATGCTGAAAGCAGTCCGAACAGGGGTACCTCAAGGTAGTGTCTTGGGGCCACTGCTTTTTAATTTATTTATAAATGATGTAGTCGCTATTGCAAGTAACGCCTCATTTGTCATGTATGCTGACGATACTAGTATATTTTTTTCAGGGAACAATATTGATATAATGATAGCCGATGCAAACACATGTCTGCAAAAGCTTAGTTCATGGACTGTCTCAAATTCCCTAAAAATAAATGAAACCAAAACAAAAGCCGTTATCTTTAAATCAAAAGGTAGAGTGTGCAATCCTAATGTAAAGTTAATGTTGAATTCTTCGGAAATTGAATTTGCAAGCACTGTTAAAACTTTAGGCATAATTTTTCATGAACATATGTTATGGGACTCCTATATTCAAAATCTTACACTTAAGCTTTCAAATATCGTAGGAATTCTATATAAGCATCGCCATACATTACCATCTAGTATTAAACTCTTAATTTATAATGCATTGTTCCATTCTCGTATATCCTACTGTAACCTGGTGTGGGCAACCACGACCAGTACAAACCTTAATAAACTTTTTTTATTGCAGAAGAGAGCAATTCGAGTCGTAGCCAATGCGTCGTATTACGCATACACCGATCCACTTTTCTGTAAGCATAAAGTAATAAAAATACAAGAATATTACAAATATAAGCTTGCGACAGTATACGCGGCATCCCTTAAGTATTTTAACCACCCATTACTGCGGTTTTCTAGACTAAGTGTTAAAAATACGGTATACGGAGTACGTAGCGCCGGGTCCCTGAGAGTACCTCGTCCTAGAACAAATTATGGGCTTCAAATGTTACAGCATACATTGCCAACATTACTGAACTTTTTAAGAGACCACCATGTCTGTCTTGATGCACTAAATAAGAAAACAATACGCACAATATTCACTTCTAACTTTTAAACTTTTTTCTCCTGCATAGAACTGCCTGTTTTGTTGTTTCGCCTTTAAAATGTTTCTGTTAACGTTTCCTGTCTGCCGATCTGCCGATAGGGGGCAGGGGCTTTGTCAAGCTGCACATTTTGCAACTTTTTTCCCTGTCTCCTTCACCCATATGTAAAAATGGGAGTAAATAAATTAATTGAATTGAATTGAATTGAAATAAAAAAAGATAGGGAAAACTGTGTCAGATTGGACGGTCTCTCCGGCGAAAAGTAAATCCGGTTACTGTACCTTTTTTACTATACAAAGTTCATACTGGTGTAGGCCTTTAGCGATCATAAGTGGAAGTCTGAAATAATAAATAAAAACGTGCTCTCCTGCCGCAATACACGCTGTAGTTGAGCGTAGTACCGGCTGACTCAACTGC